>NW_028295669.1:992759-1188037 GCF_964341445.2 Mesoplodon mirus
CGTTGCAGGTGGAACACAAGCAACTTTTCTCCCACAGTGTACCCAATGGGCCTTTGCCCGAAAGAACTTCTATACTCAAGGTGTCCCGCGTGGAGTGAAATGCCTAAACCAAGGCAGGCTCTAGTGAGGTCTCTAAGCATTTCCCCTCCCTAAACACGGCAGTTTTACCCAAAGAACTCTGCTTTAGTTGCAGGTGCAACACAAGCAGCATTTCTCCCACTGTGTACTCTTTGGGCTCTGCCACGAATGAACTTCTATATTCAAGGTTTCCCACCTGGAGCGAACTGCCTTAACCAAGGCAGGCGGTAGTGAGGACTGTAAGCATTTCCACTCCCCAAACTCGCAGTTTTAACGAATGAACTCTGCTTTAGTTGCAGGTGGAACACACGCAGGTTTTCTCCCACAGTGTACACAAAGGGCCTTTCCCCGAATGAACGTCTATACGCACGGGGTCCCGCGTGGAGTGAACTACCTCAACCAAGGGAGGTTCCTCCTATGCCTCTAAGCGTTTCCTCTCCCAAAACACGCAGTTTTACCCGAAGAACTCTGCTTTAGTTGCAGGTGGAACACAAGCAACTTTTCACCCACAGTGTACCCAATGGGCTTTTCGCCGAATGAACTTCTACACGCAGGGTTTCCCTCGTGGAGTGAAATGCCTAAACCGAGGCAGGCTCTAGTGAGGCCTCTAAGCATTTCCTCTCCCAAAACACGGCAGTTTTACCCGAAGAACTCTGCTTTAGTTCCAGGTGTAACACAAGCAGCATTTCTCCATCAGTGCACACAATGGGCACTTTCCCGAATGAACTTGTTCTCTATGCAGGGTGTCCCGCGTGGAGCGAACTGCCTCAACCATGGCAGGCTCTACTGTGGTCTCTAAGGAATTCCTCTCGGAAAACACGGCACTTTTACCCGAAGAACTCTGCCCTAATTGCAGGTGGAACACAAGCTGCATTTCTCCCACATTGTACACAAAGGGCCCTACCCCGAATGAACTTCTATATATAGGGTGTCCCACGTGCAGTGAACTGCCTCAAGCAAGGCAGGTTGTAGTAAGGACTGTAAGCCTTTCCTCTCCCAAAAGGCGCAGTTTTACCCGAAGAACTCTGCTTTCATTGCAGGTGGAACACAGGCAACTTTTCTCTCGCAGTGTACCCAATGGGCCTTTGCCCGAAAGAACTTCTATACTCAAGGTGTCCCGCGTGGAGTGAAATGCCTAAACCAAGGCAGGCTCTAGTGAGGTCTCTAAGCATTCCCCTCCCAAAACACAGCAGTTTTACCCAAAGAACTCTGCTTTAGTTGCAGGTGGAACACAAGCAGCATTTCTCTCACTGTGTACTCTTTGGGCTCCTCCACGAATGAACTGCTACATGCAGGGTTTCCCACCTGGAGTGAACTGCCTTAACCAAGGCAGTCTGTAGTGAGGACTGTAAGCATTTCTACTCCCCAAACTCGCAGTTTTAACGAATGAACTCTGCGTTAGGTGCAGGTGGAACACAAGCAGGTTTTCTCCCGCAGTGTACACAATGGGCCTTTCCCCGAATGAACTTCTATACGCAGGGTGTCCCGCGTGGAGTGAACTACCTCAAACAAGGCAGGCTCTTCTTAGGCCTCTAAGCGTTTCCTCTCCCAAAACACGCAGTTTTACCCGAAGAACTCTGATTTAGTTGGAGGTGGAACACAAGCAGCTTTTCTCCCACTGTGTACACAGTGGCCTTGCCCGAAAGAGCTTCTATACTCAAGGTGTCCCGCGTGGAGTGAAATGCCTAAACCGAGGCAGGCTCTAGTGAGGCCTCTAAGCATTTCCTCTCCCAAAACACGGCAGTTTTACCCGAAGAACTCTGCTTTAGTTCCAGGTGTAACACAAGCAGCATTTCTCCATCAGTGCACACAATGGGCACTTTCCCGAATGAACTTGTTCTCTATGCAGGGTGTCCCGCGTGGAGCGAACTGCCTCAACCATGGCAGGCCCTACTGTGGTCTCTAAGGATTTCCTCTCTGAAAACATGGCAGTTTTACCCGAAGAACTCTGCCTTAATTGCAGATGGAACACAAGCTGCATTTTTCCCACAATGTACACATAGGGTCATTCCTCGAATGAATTTCAGTGTACAGGGTGTCCCGTGTGGAGCGAACTGCCTCAAGCAAGGCGGGCTCTAGTAAGGACTGTAAGCATTTCCTCTCCCAACACACGCAGTTTTACCCGAGGAACTCTGCTTTTCTTGGAAGTGTAACACAAGCAACTTTTCTCCCAAAGTGTACCCAATGGGCCTTTGCCCTAAAGAAATTTTATACTCAAGGTGTCCCGCGTGGAGTGAAATGCCTAAACCAAGGCAGGCTCTAGTGAGGTCTCTAAGCATTCCCCTCCCAAAACACAGCAGTTTTACCCAAACAACTCGGCTTTAGTTGCAGGTGTAACACAGCATCATTTCTCCATCAGTGCACACAATGGGCACTTCCCTTAATGAACTTGTCCTATAAGAATGGTGTCCCACGTGGAGCGAACTGCCTCAACCATGGCAGGCTCTACTCTGGTCTCTAAGGATTTCCTCTCTGAAAATACGGCTCTTTTACCCGAAGAACTCTGCTTTACTTGCAGGTGGAACACAAGCAGCTTTTCTCCCACAGTGTACCCAATGGGCCTTTGTCTGAAAGAACTTCTATACTCATGGTCTCCCGCCTGGAGTGAAATGCCTAAACCAAGGCAGGCTCTAGTGAGGCCTCTAAGCATTTCCTCCCCCAAAACACGGCAGTTTTACCCAAAGAGCTCTGCTTTAGTTGCAGGTGGAACACAGGCAGCATATCTCCCACTGTGTACTCTTTGGGCTCTTCCACGAATGAACTTCTATATACACGGTTTCCCACGTGGATTGAACTGCCTCTACCAAGGCAGGCTGTAGTGAGGACTGTAAGCATTTCCTCTCCCAAAACACGTAGTGTTAATGGAAGAACTCTGCTTTAGTTGAAAGTTGAACACAAGCAGCTTTTCTCCCACACTGTACACAGTGGCCTTTGCCCAAAAGAACTTCTATACTCAAGGTGTGCCGCGTGGAGTGAAATGACTAAACCAAGGCAGGCTCTAGTGAGGACTATAAGCATTTCTTCTCCAAAAACATGGCAGATTTACCCGAAGAACTCTGCTTTAGTTCCAGGTGTAACACAAGCAGCATTTCTCCATCAGTGCACACAATGGGCACTTCCCTGAATGAACTTGTTCTATATGCAGGGTGTCCCACGTGGAGCGAACTGCCTCAACAATGGCAGGCTCTACTGTGGTCTCTAAGGATTTCCTCTCTGAAAACATGGCAGTTTTACCAGAAGAACTCTGCCTTAATTGCATGTGGAACACAAGCTGCATTTCTCCCACAGTTTACACAAAGGGCCCTTCCCCCAATGAACTTCAATATACAGGGTGTTCCGCATGGAGCAAACTGCCTGAATCAAGGAAGGCTCTTGTAAGCACTGTAAGCATTTCCTCTCCAAAAACACGCAGTTTTAATGGAAGAACTCTGCTTTAGTTGCAGCTGGAACACAAGCAGCATTTCTCCATCAGTGCACACAATGGGCACTTCCCCGAATGAACTTCTATATGCAGGGTGCCCCACATGGAGCGAACTGCCTCATCCAAGGAAGGCTCTAGTAAGGACTGTAAGCATTTCCTCTCCCAAAACACGCAGTTTTACCGGAAGAACTCTGCTTTAGTTGCAGGTGGAACACAAGCAGCTTTTCTCCAACAATGTACACAATGGACCTCTCCTCGAGTGAACTTCTATATGCAGTGTTCCCCACGTGTGACGAACTGCCTCAACCAAGGCAGGCTCTAGTTAGGTCTCTAAGCATTTCCTCTCCCAAAACACTGCAGTTTTACACGAAGAACTCTGCTTTAGGTGCAGGTGAAAAAACAGCATTTCTCCCACCATATACACAATGGTTCCCTCCCCGACTGAATTTCTACATGCAGGGTTCTCTGCGTGGTGCGAACTGCCTCAACTCAGGCTGGCTCTAGTTAGGCCTCTAAGCAATTCCTCTCCCAAAACCTTGCAGTTTTACAGGTAGAACTCTGCTTTAGTTACAGTTGAACAGAAACACCATTTCTCCCACAATATACACAAAGGGCCCCACCTTGACTGAACTTATAGGCAGGGTGTTCCGCCTGGGGCGAAATGCCTCAACAAAGGCGGGCTCTAGTTAGGCCTCTAAGCATTTCCTCTCCCAAAACACTGTAATTTTACACCAAGAACTCTGCTTTAGTTGCAGGTGGAACACTAGCAGTATTTCTCCCACAATGTACAAAATGGGCCCCTCCCAGACTGAACTTATATGCAGGTTGTCCCCCGTGGGGTGAACTGATTCAAGCAAGGCAGGCTCTAGTTAGTCCTATAAGCATTTCCTCTCCCAAAAACACTGCAGTTTTACACGAAGAACTCTGCTTTAGTTGCAGGTGAACAGAAACAGCATTTCTCACACAATATACACAATGGGCCCCTCCCCGACTTAAATTCTATATTCAGGGTGGCCCCCGTGGGGCGAACTGCCTCAAACAAGGCAGGCTCTAGTTAGGCCTCTAAGCATTTCCTCTCCCAAAACACTGCAGTTTTACACGAAGAACTCTGCTTTAGTTGCAGGTGAACAGAAACAGCATTTCCCCCACAATATACACAATGGGCCCCTCCCTGACTTAACCTCTATATGCAGGGTGTCCCCCGTGGAGCGAACTGCCTCAACCAAGGCAGGCTGTAGTTAATCCTAAAGGCATTTCCTCTCCCAAAACACTGCAGTTTTACACGAAGAACTCTGCTTTACTTGCAGGTGGAACACAAGCAGCATTTCTCCCAAAATGTACACAATGGGCCCCTCCCTGACTGAACTTCTATATGCAGGGTTCAGTTCAGTCGGGGAAGGGCCCATTGTGTACATTGTGAGAGAAATGCTGCTTGTGTTCCACCTGCAAGTAAAGCAGAGTTCTTCGTGTAATACTGCATTATTTTGGGAGAGGAAATGCTTAGAAGCCTAACTAGAGGCTGTCTTGTTTGAGGCAGTTTGCTATACGCAAAAGACCCAGCGTAAAGAAGTTGATACATGGAAGGGCCTATTGTGTACCTTCTCTGTCTTTTGATATGTGAGATCTACAGGTAAGTATAACTGCGTGTGTACATGCAAATGCGGGCCTGAAGACACAAGCCGTGTTTCCTGGTCGGAAAGATCAATCACGGGGACTTGAATATCCCAGAGAGGCAGAGTTTCCGACGGGCCTGTAGAAACTGTAGGAATGGCTTTGGGAAGAAAAGGAGTTTTCTCTACTAAAACATGGTGCTTCCAAGTCCTGGTAGGGAGCTCGTGCTGTGATGCTGTATACCTAAGTGTAGAGCCAACGTGAGCTCTTTGCCTCGAGGGAAGTCCCTGAATGGCCTTGCTAAAGCGGACGCATACAGCAATTTCCATGAGCTCTTCGTGGCAGTTCTGGATTATTTGTATTATTATTATCTTTTTTGGTATGCGGGCCTCTCACTGTGGTGGTATGCCCCGTTGCGGAGCAGAGGCTATGGACGCACAGGCTCAGCGGCCATGGCTCACCGGCCCAGTCGCTCGGCGGCATGTGGGATCTTCCCAGACCACGGCACGAACCCGTGTCCCCTGCATCGGCAGGCGGAGTCTCAAACACTGCGCCACCAGGGAAGGTCTGCTTGTCCATTTTGAAAGCTCCTTTCATGCTGCCTTGAAGATTCCTAAAACACAGTGTTTCTGAAGGGCCTGTAGACACTGTAAGCAGCTCCCTGGGAAGAAAAGGACTTTTCGTTAAAAAAACAGCGTGCTTCCGTAGCCTTGTTAGGAGCTCATCCTGTCATACTCTAGAGCTAAAAGGAAACTGGACATGAGTCCTTACCTCAAGTAAGGCCTTGACTAGCCCTGCTGAAGCGGAAGCATAGAGCAGTTTCCATGAAGTCTTAGTCGCAGTTCTGCATCATTTGAACGTTAGTACGCTTTTCCAGACACTTAGGAACCTCACGTGGGCACCCGGTTCCCTACAAAATCACTGAGGAACGGCATGCTCCACTGTCCTGCTCAGAAACATCCAGGCCGGGAAGCCCTTCAGAGTCACTCTGTGTGCGCCGAGTGTACGGCAACACACGGCACTCGTCCTTGGGACAGCTAGATTTCCTCAGACATCCAACAGCTGCAGGAAATCTGTTTGCTCACGTCCTACATGCCATGGAAGTCTGCCTCATTGCCCTCATCTGAGCTGTACTTAGAAAAACAATCTGCTTTGCATTCCTTCTAGGAACTCATACCCGAAGATCCCATAGCGACAGGAGTAACTCCGCTTGCATTCCTACTGCAACTAAAGCACAGTTCTTCCTGTCATTCTGTAGGATTTTAGAAATGGCCAAGCCCCGATATCTTTCCTAGCACAATCCTTGGACGAGGGAGCTTGCTCCATGCAGAACACCCTGTGAAGAAAAGTTGATTCAGGCAAATGTGACCAGTGTGGCCCTAGAGTGTCTTATGACTTGTTAGGAATCACAAGGATAGAGGCTGAGTGTTCACTGGAAATGGGGGCCTGATGGCACAAGCCTTGCTTTCCCATTTTGAAATCTCCATTCATGCTGCCTTGAAGCTTCCGAAAAAACAGTGTTTTGGATGGGCCTGTAGACCCGCTATGCAGGGCTCAAGGAAGGAAAGGAATTTTCTCTAAATAAACAGGGTGCTTCCATATCCTGGTTAGGAGCTCATCCTGTCATGCTGTACAGCGAAAGGGAAATTCGATGTGAGTACTTACCACAAGGTAAGGCCTAGAGTAGCCCTGCAGGAATGGAGCATACAGGAGTTCTTTGAGGTCTTAGTCACTGTTGTGCTTTCTTTGAACTCTGGTACCCTTTTCAGGACTCCAAGACCCTTCGGGGGTGCACCCCTTTCCCTACAACATCACTGAAGACCTCCCCGCCCCTCTGGGCCTGCAGAGCAACACCCAAGCCAGTAGGCCCTTCAGAGGCCTTCTGTGTATGCCGAGAGAAGGACAACACACAGCACTTTCCCTTGGGACTGCCATATTTCCTCAGAAATCCAACAGCATCAGGAACACATGTCTACCACGTACACTGTGCATGGAATTTTTTCTCTTTTTCCATCTCTGAGCTGAACTGGGGAAATAGTCTGCTTAGAAGTCCTTTAACAACCTCCTTCCGAAGTGACTCTACGTGAGGAGAAAGTCCCCTTGTTTTCCAAATGCAAGTAAAGCACAGCTCTTCGTGTAACACTGCACTCTTCTGGGAGAGGGAAATGCTTATAGGCCTAACTAGAGCCTGTCTTCGTTGAGGCAGTTTGCAGCACGCGGGACACCCTAGGAATAGAAGTTCAGTTGTGGAAGGGCCCATTGTGTACCTTGTGGGAGAAATGCTGCTTATGTTCCACCTGCAAATAACACAAAATTCATCGTGTAAAATTGCAGTGTTTTGGGAGAGGAAATGCTTAGGGGCCTAACTAGAGCTTGCCTTGGTTGAGGCAGTTCACCCCATGTGGGACACCCTGCGTATGGAAATTCAGTCGGGGAAGGGCCCATTGTATACACTGTGGGAGAAATGCTGCTTGTGTTCCACCTGCCACTAAAGCAGAATTCTTCGTGTAAAACTGCAGTGTTTTGGGAGAGGAAATGCTTAGAGGCCTATCTAGACCCTCTCTTGTTTGAGGCAGTTTGCTACATGCAAAGGTCCCTGCGTAAATAAGTTGATTCTGGGAAGTGCCCATTGTGTATCTTCTCTGCCTTTTGACATGCTACATCTACAGGTCAGTATAACTGCGTGTCTTCGTGTAAATGCGGGCCTGAGGGCACAAGCCGTGTTTCCCGTTTGGAAAGTTCAGTTCTCGGGGCCGTCAATATCCTGGAGAGGCAGACTTTTCTAGGGGCCTGTAGAAACGGTAGGCATGGCTTTGAGAAGAAAAGGAGTTTTCTCTGCTAAAACGTGGTGCTTCCAAGGCATGGTAGGGAGCTCGTATGTGATCCTGTATACATAAGTGTAGAGACAACGTGAGCTCTTGCCTCGACGGTAGTCACTGAATGGCCCTGCTGAAGCGGACGCTTACAGAAGTTCATGAGCTCTTTGTGGCTGTTCTGGATTATTTTTATTATTATTATCTTTTTTGGTATGCGGGCCTCTCACTGTTGTGTTATCCCCCGTTGCGGAGCAGAGACTACGGAAGCACAGACTCAGCGGCCATGGCTCACCGGCCCAGTCGCTCGGCGGCATGTGGGATCTTCCCGGACCACGGCACGAACCCGTGTCCCCTGCATCAGCAGGCGGAGTCTCAAACACTGCGCCACCAGGGAAGGCCTGCTTGCCCATTTTGAAAGCTCCTTTCATGCTGCCTTGAAGATTCCTAAAAACAGTGTTTCTGAAGGGCCTGTAGACACTGTAAGCAGCTCCCTGGGAAGAAAAGGACTTTTTGTTAAAGAAACAGCGTGCTTCCGTAGCCTGGTTAGGAGCTCATCCTGTCATACTCTAGAGCTAAAGGGAAACTGGACATGAGTACTTACCTCAAGTAAGGCCTTGACTAGCCCTGCTGAAGCAGAAGCATAGAGCAGTTTCCATGGGGTCTTAGTCGCAATTCTGCATCATTTGAACGTTAGTATGCTTTTCCGGACACTTAGGACCCTCTCATGGGCACCCTGTTCCCTACAAAATCACTGAGGAGTGGCAGGCTCCACTGGCCTGCTCAGAAACATCCAGGCCGGGAAGCCCTTCAGAGTCACTCTGTGTGCGCCGATTGTAGGGCAACTCACGGCACTCGACCTTGGGACAGTTAGATTTCCTCAGCCATCCAACAGCTGCAGGAAATCTGTTTGCTCATGTCCTTCATGCCATGGAATTCTGCCTCATTGCCCTCTTCTGAGCTGTACTGAAAAAAACCATCTGCTTCGCATTCCTTCTAGGAACTCATACCCGAAGACCCCATAGCGACACAGAGTAAGTCAGCTTGCATTCCTACTGCAACTAAAGCACAGTTCTTCCTGTCATTCTGTAGGATTTTAGAAATGGCCAAGCCCCATATCTTTCCTAGCACGATCCTTGGACGAGGGAGCTCGCTCCATGCAGAACACCCTGTGAAGAAAAGTTGATTCAGGCAAGTATGATGAGTGTGCCCCTAGAGTGTCTTCTGACTTGTTAGAAATCGCAAGGATAGAGGCTGCGTGTTCACTGGAAATGGGGGCCTGATGGTGCAAGCCTTGCTTTACAATTTTTAAATCTCCATTCATGCTGCCTTGAGGCTTCCGAAAAAACAGTGTTTTGGATGGGACTGTACACCCGATATGCAGGGATAAATGAAGGAAAGGAATTTTCTCTAAATAAACAGGGTGCTTCCATATCCTGGTTAGGAGCTCATCCTGTCATGCTGTACAGTGAAAGGGAAATTCGATTTGAGTATTTACCTCAAGGTAAGGCCTAGAGTAGCCCTGCAGAAATGGAGCATACAGGAGTTCTTTGAGGTCTTAGTCACTGTTGTGTTTTCTTTGAACTCTGGTACCCTTTTCAGGACTCCAAGACCCTTCGGGGGTGCACCCCTTTCCCTACAACATCACTGAAGACCTCCCCGCCCCTCTGGGCCTGCGGAGCAACACCCAGGCCAGTAGGACCTTCAGAGGCCTTCTGTGTATGCCAAGAGAAGGACAACACACAGCACTTTCCCTTGGGACTGCTATATTTCCTCAGAAATCCAACAACACCAGGAATACATTTCCAGCTCGTACACTGTACCATGGATGTTTTCCTCTTTGCCCATCTCTGAGTTGAACTGGGGAAATAGTCTGCTTAGAAGTCCTTTAATGACCTCCTTCCAAAGTGAATCTAAACGAGGAGAAAGTCCCCTTGTGTTCCTACTGCAAGTAAAGCACAGCTCTTCGTGTAACACTGCAGTCTTCCGGGAGAGGCAAATGCTTATAGCCCTAACTACAGCCTGCCTTGCTTGAGGCAATTCACCCCACGTGGGACACCCGGCGTTTAGAAGTTCAGTAGGGGAAGGGTCCATTGTGTACATTGTGGGAGAAACGCTGCTTGTGTTTCACCTGCAACTAAAGCAGAGTTCTTTGTGTAAACCTGCAGTGTTGGGAGAGGAAATGCTTAGAGGCCTAACTAGAGCCTGCCTTGGTTGAGGCAGTTCGCCCCATGCGGGAAACCCTGAGTACAGAATCTCAGTCGGGGAAGGGCCCATTGTGTACATTGTGGGAGAAATGCTTCTTGTGTTCCACCTGCAACTAAAGCAGAGTTCTTCGTGTAAAACTTCAGTGTTTTGGGAGAGGAAATGCTTAGAGGCCTAACTAGAGCCGGTGTTGTTTGATGCAGTTTGCTACACGCAAAAGACCCTGCATAAAGAAGTTGATTCGAGCCGCTTAGCACAGGGAGATCAGCTCGGTACTTAGTGACCGCCTGGAGGGGTGGGATAGGGAGGGTGGGAGGGAGACGCAAAAGGGAGGGGATATGGAAACATATGTATATGTATAACTGATTAAATTTGTTATAAAGCAACAACAAAATAAAAAAAAACAATCAGGAAACAAAAAAAAAAAAAAAAAGAAGTTGATTCGGTTAAGGGCCCATTTTGTACATTCTCTGTCTTTTGACACGTTATACCTACAGTTAAGTATAACTGCGTGTCTACGTGCAAATGCGGGCCTGATGGCACAAGCTGTGTCTCCCGTATGGAAAGTTCAATTCACGGGGCCTTGAATATCCTCGAGAGGCAGACTTTTCGAGGGGCCTGTAGAAACTGTAGGCATGGCTTTGGGAAGAAAAGGAGTTTTCTCTACCAAAACATGGTGCTTCCAAGGCCTGGTAGGGAGCTCGTGTTGTGATCCTGTATACCTAAGTGTAGAGACAACGTGAGCTCTTGCCTCGAGGGAAGTCCCTGAATGGCCCTGCTGAAGCAGACGCATACAGCAGCTTCCATGAGCTCTTCGTGGCAGTTCTGGATTATTTGTATTATTATTATCTTTTTTGGTATGCGGGCCTCTCACTGTTGTGGTATCCCCTGTTGCAGAGCACAGACTACAGACGCACCGGCTCAGCGGCCATGGCTCACAGGACCAGTCGCTCGGCGGCATGTGGGATCTTCCCAGACCGGGGCACGAACTCGTGTCCCCTGCATCGGCAGGTGGAGTCTCAAACACTGCAGCACCAGGAAAGCCCTGCTTGCCCATTTTGAAAGCTCCTTTCATGCTGCCTTGAAGATTCCTAAAACACAGTGTTTCGGACGGGCCTGTAGACACTGTAAGCAGCTCCCTGGGAAGAAAAGGACTTTTCGCTAAAGAAACAGCATGCTTCTGTAGCCTGGTTAGGAGCTCATCCTGTCATGCTCCAGAGCTAAAGGGAAACTGGACATGAGTACTTACCTCAAGTAAGGCCTTGTCTAGCCCTGCTGAAGTGGAAGCGTGGCACAGTTTCCATGAGGTCTTAATCACAGTTCTGCATCATTTGAACGTTAGTACGTTTTTCCAGACACTTAGGACCCTCGCGTGGGCACCCTGTTGCCTACAGAAACTCTGAGGAGCGGCAGGCTCCACTGGCCTGCTCAGAAACATCCAGGCCGGGAAGCCCTTCAGAGTCACTCTGTGTACACCGATTGTAGGGCAACACACAGCACTCGTCCTTGGGACAGCTAGATTTCCTCAGCTATCCAACAGCTGCAGGAAATCTGTTTGCTCACGTCCTACATGCCATGGAAGTCTGCCTCCTTGCCCTCATCTGAGCTGTACTTAGAGAAACAATCTGCTTCGCATTCCTTGTAGGAACTCATACAGAAGAATGAATAGCGACAGGAGTAAGTCGGCTTGCATTCCTACTGCAACTAAAGCACTGTTCTTCCTGTCATTCTGCAGGATTTTAGAAATGGCCAAGGCCCAATAGCTTTCCTACCATGATCCTTGGACGAGGGAGTTTGCTGCATGCAGAACACCCTGTGAAAAACAATTGATTCATGTAAGCGTGAACAGTGTGTTCCTAGAGTGTGTTATGACTTGTTAGACATCACAATCATAGAGGCTGCGTGTACATTGGAAATGAGGGTCTGATGGCACAAGCCTTGCTTTCCCAATTTGAATTTTCCATACATGCTGCCTTGAAGCTTACGAAAAAAGAGTGTTTTTGACGGGCCTTTAGACCCGTTATGCAGGGCTCAGTGAAGGAAAGGAATTTTCTCTAAATAAACAGGGTGCTTCCATATCCTGGTTAGGAGCTCATCCTGTCATGCTGTACAGCGAAAGGGAAATTCAATGTGAGTACTTACCTCAAGGTAAGGCCTAGAGTAGCCCTGCAGGAATGGAGCATACACAAGTTCTTTGAGGTCTTAGTCACTGTTGTCTTTCTTTGAACTGTGGTACACTTTTCAGGACTCCAAGACCCTTCAGGGGCACACCCGTTTCCCTACAACATCATTGAGTACCTCCCCACCCCTGTGGGCCTCCAGAGCAACACCCAGGACAGTAGGCCCTTCAGAGGCCTTCTGTGTATGCCGAGCAAAGGACAACACACAACAGTTTCCCGTGTGACTGCGATATTTCCTCAGAAATCCAACAGCATCAGAAACATATGTCTAGCACGTACACTGTGCCATGGAAGTTTACCTCTTTGCCCATCTCTGAGCTGCACTGTGGAAATAGTCTGCTTAGAAGTCCTCTAACGACCTCCTTCCGAAGTGTCTCTATGCAAGGAGAAAGTCCTCTTGTGTTTCAATTGCAACTAAACAACAGCTCTTTGTGTAAAACTGCACTGTTTTGGGAGAGGCAAATGCTTATAGGCCTAACTAGAGACTGCCTTGGTTGAGGCAGTTCACACCACGCAGGACACCCTGTGTATAGAAGTTCATTCTGGGAAAGGCACATTGTGTACCTTGTGGGAGAAAGGCTCTTTGTGTTCCACCTGCAACTAAAGCAGAGTTCTTTGGGGAAAACTGCAGTCTTTTGGTAGAGGAAATGCTTAGAGGCCTAACTAGAGCCTGTCTTGTTTGAGGCAGTTTGCTACACGCAAAATACCCTGCCTAAAGAAGTTGATTCAGGGAAGGGCCCAATGTGTACCTTCTGTGTCTTTTGATATGTTACATCTACAGGTAAGTATAACTGCCTATCTACCTGCAAATGCGGGCATGATGGCACAAGCTGTGTTTCCCGTTTTGAAAGTTCAACTTCAGAAGGAGGTCGTTAAAGGAATTCTAAGCAGACTATTTCCCCAGTGCATCTCAGAGATGGGCAAAGACGAAAACTTCCATGGCACAGTGTACGTGCTAGAAATGTGTTCCTGATGCTGTTGGATTTCTGAGGAAATATAGCAGTCCCAAGGGAAAATGCTGTGTGTTGTCCTTCACTCGGCATACACAGAAGACCTCTGAAGGGTGTACTGGCCTGGGTGTTGCTCTGCAGGCCCAGAGGGGCGGGGAGGTACTCAGTGATGTTGTAGGGAAACAGGTGCTCCCTCGAAGGGCTTTGGAGTCCTGAAAAGGGTACCACAGTTCAAATGAAGCACAACAGTGACTAAGACCTCAAAGAACTCCTGTATGCTCCATTCCTGCAGGGCTACTCTAGGCCTTACCTTGAGGTAAGTACTCACATCGAATTTCCCTTTCACTGTAGAGCATGACAGGATGAGCTCTTAACCAGGATATGTAAGCACCCAGTTTATTTAGAGAAAATTTCATTACTTCCCTGAGCCTTGCACACTGGGTCTACATGTGCATCAAAATCCCTGTTCTTTCAGAAGGTTCAAGGCAGCATGAATGGAGATTTCAAAATGGGTAAGCAAGGCTTGTGCCATCAGGCCCCCATTTTCATTGAACACACAGCCTCTATCATTGTGATTTCTAATAAGTCATAAACACTCTAGGGACACACTGGTCAAACTTACCTGAATCAACTGTTCTTCACAGGGTGTTCTGCATGGAGCGAGATCCCTCATCCAAGGATCGTGCTAGGAAAGATATCGGGGCTTGGCCATTTCTAAAATCCTACAGAATGACAGGAAGAACAGTGCTTTAGTTACAGTATGAATGCAAGCTGACTAACTCCTTTCACTATGGGGTCTTCGGGTATGAGTTCCTAGAAGGAATGCGAATCAGATTGTTTTTCTAAGTACAGCTCAGATGAGAGCAATGAGGCAGACTTCCATGGCATGTAGGATGTGAGCAAACAGATATCCTGCAGCTGTTGGATGGCTGAGGAAATCTAGCTGTCCCAAGGTCCAGTGCCGTGTGTTGCCCTACACTCAGCATACACAGAGTGACTCTGAAGGGCTTCCCGGCCTGGATGTTTCTGAGCAGGCCAGTGTAACCTGCCTCTCCTCAGTGTTTTTGTAGGGAACAAGGAGCCCACGTGAGTGTCCTAAGTGTCTGGAAAAGCGTACTAACGTTCAAATGATGCAGAACTGCGACTAAGACCTCATGGAAACTGTTCCACGCTTCCACTTCAGCAGGGCTAGTCAAGACCTTACTTGAGGTAAGTACTCATGTCCAGTTTCCCTTTAGCTCTAGGGCATTACAGGATGAGCTCCTAACCAGGCTACGGAAGCATGCTGTTTCTTTAGCGAAAAGTCCTTTTCTTCCCAGGGAGCTGCTTACAGTGTCTACAGGCCCGTCCGAAACACTGTGTTTTAGGAATCTTCAAGTCAGCATGAATGGAGCTTTCAAAATGGGCTAGCAGTGATTCCCTGGTGGCGCAGTGTTTGAGACTTCGCCTGCCCATGCCGGGGACATGGGTTTGTTCCCCGGCCGAGGAAAATCCCACATGCCACTGAGCGACTGGGACCGTGAGCCATGGCCGCTGAGCCTGGGTGACTGTAGTCTGTACTCCACAGCGGGGGAGACAACAACAGTGTTGAGGCCCGTGTACCAAAAATGTAATAATAAAATTAATAATCCAGAACTGTGACGAAGAGCTCATGGAAACTGCTGCATGCGTCCACTTCATCAGGGCCATTCAGGGACTTACTTCGAGGCAAGAGCTCATGTTGCGTCTACACTTAGGTATACAGCATCACAGCACGAGCTCCCTACCAGGCCTTGGAAGCACCATGTTTTAGTAGAGAAACCCCTTTTTTCCCAAAGCCATGCCTACAGTTTCTACAGGCCCCTCAAAAATTCTGCCTCTCCGGGATATTCAGCCCCGTGAATGGAACTTTCAAAATGGGAAACATGGCTTGTGCCATCAGGCCCACATTTTCACGTAGACACGCAGTTATACTTACCTGTAGATGTTACATGTCAGAAGACACAGAAGGTACACAATGGGACCTTCCTTGAGTCAACTTCTTTACGCAGGGTCTTTTGCATGTAGCAAACTGCCTCAAACAAGACAGGCTCTATGTAGACCTCTCAGCATTTCCTCTCCCAAAACACTGCAGGTTTACACTAAGAACTCTGCTTTAGTTGCAGGTGGAACACAAGCAGCATTTCTCCCACACTGTACACAATGGGCCCTTCCCCGACTGAACTTCTATACGCAGGTTGTCCTGAATGGGGCAAACTGCCTCAACCAAGGCAGTCTCTAGTTAGGCCTCTAAGCATTTGCCTCTCCCGGAAGAGTGCAGTGTTACATGAAGAGCTGTGCTTTACTTGCAGTTGGAACACAAGCGGACTTTCTCCTCATGTAGAGTCACTTCGGAAGGAGATCGTTAAAGGAATTCTAAACAGACTATTTTCTCAATGCGGCTCAGAGGTGGGCAAAGACAAAAACTTCAATGGCACAGTGTACGTGCTAGAAATGTGTTCCTGATGCTGTTGGATTTCTGAGGAAATATAGCAGTCCCAAGGGAATGTGCTGTGTGTTGTCCTTCACTCGGCATACACAGAAGGCCTCTGAAGGGCCTACTGTCCTGGGTGTTACTCCACTGGCCTGGAGGGACCGGGATGTACTCAGTGATATTGTAGGGAAATGGGTGCACCCCGAAGGGTCTTGGAGTCCTGAAAAATGTACCACAGTTAAAATAAAGCACAACAGTGACTAAGACCTCAAAGAACTCCTGTATGCTCCGTTCCTGCAGGGTTACTCTAGGCCTTACCTTGAGGTAAGTACTCACATCGAATTTCCCTTTCACTGTAGAGCATGACAGGATGAGCTCCTAAGCAGGATATGGAAGCACCCTGTTTATTTAGAGGAAATTCCTTTCCTTCCCTGAGTCCTGCATACCGGGTCTACAGGCCCATCAAAAACACTGTTTTTTTTCTGAACTTCAAGGCAGCATGAATGGAGCTTTCAAAATGGGAAAGCAAGGCTTGTGCCATCAGACCCCCATTTCCAGTGAACACACAGCCTCTATCATTGTGATTTCTAACAAGTCATAAACACTCTAGGGACACACTGGTCACACTTACCCAAATCAACTGTTCTTCACAGGGTGTTTGCATGTAGCGAACTCCCTCGTTCAAGGAACGCGCTAGGAAAGCTATTGGGCCTTGGCCATTTCTAAAATCCTGCAGAATGACAGGAAGAACTGGGCTGTAGTTGCAGAGGAATGCAAGCTGACTTATTCCTGTAGCTATGGGATCTTCGGGTATGAGTTCCTAGAAGGAATGCGAAGCAGGTTGTTTTTCTAAGTACAGCTCAGATGAGGGCAATGAGGCAGACTTCCATGGCATGTAGGACGTGAGCAAACAGATTTCCTGCAGCTGTTGGATGGCTGAGGAAATCTAGCTGTCCCAAGGTCCAGTGCCGTGTGTTGCCCTACACTCGGCATACACAGAGTGACTCTGAAGGGCTTCCCGGCCTGGATGTTTCTGAGCAGGCCAGTGGAGCCTCTTCTCCTCAGTGTTTTTGTAGGGAACAGGGTGTCCACGCGAGTGTCCGAAGTGTTCGGAAAAGTGAACTAACGTTCAAATGATGCAGAGCTGTGACTAAGACCTCATGGAACCTGCTCCACGCTTCCGCTTCAGCAGGGCTCTTCAACACCTTACTTGAGGTAAGTACTCATATCCATTTTCCATTTAGCTCTAGAGCATGACAGGATGAGCTCCTAACCAGGCTACGGAAGCACGCTGTTTCTTTAGCAAAAACTCGTTTTCTTCCCAGGGTGCTGTCTACAGTGTCTACAGGCCCGTCAGAAACACTGTGTTTTAGGAAGCTTCAAGGCAGCATGAATGGAGATTTGAAATGGATGAGCAGTGCTTCCCTGGTGGTGCAGTGTTTGAGAGTCCACCTGCCGAAGCAGGGGACACTTGTTCGTGCCCTGGTCCGGGACAATCCCACATGCTGTGGAGCGGCTGGGCCCGTGAGCCATGGCCGCCCTTCCTGAGCATCTGGAGCCTGTGCTCCACAACGGGAGAGACCACAAGTGTGAGAGGCCCGTGGATATGAAGAAAAAAAAAGAAAAAAAATAAGTGCAACAAAGCTTGTGCCATCTGGCCCCCATTTCCAGGGAACATGCAGTGTATATCCTTGAGATTTCTAACGTCTAAGGCAACTCTAGATACACAGTGGTTCCTTCCCTGAATGAACTTTATTTCACAGTGTGTTCAGCATGTAGCGAACTCCCTCATCGAAGGAACGCTCTAGGTTGGCTCTCGGGCCTTGGCGTGTTCTAAAATGCTGCAGTGTAAAAGGAAGATCTCTGCTTTAATTGCAGTAGGAATGCAAACTGGCTTTCTCCTGTTGGTATGCTGTCGTCAGGTGTGAGTTCTTAAGGGAAAGGCGAAGCAGATTGTTTTTCTATGTGCAGCTCAGAAGCAGGTAATGATGCAGACTTTCATGGCATGTAGCACGTGGGAGAACAGATTTCCTGCAGCTGTTGGAGTGCTGAGGATATCAAGCTGTCCCAAGGAAGAGTGCAGTGTGTTGCCCTACACTCAGCATACACAGAGTGACTGGGAAGGGCTTCCGGGCCTGGATGTTTCTGAGCAGGCCAGTGTAGCCTGCTGCTACACAGTGTTCTTGCAGGGAATAGAGTGCCCACGCAAGGGTCCTAAGTGTCCGCAAAGGTGTGATAACGTTAAAATAATGCAGAACTTGGGGCTTCCCTGGTAGCACAGTGGTTGAAAGTCCGCCTGCCGATGCATGGGACATTGGTTCGTGCCCCGGTCTGGGTTGATCCCACATGCCGCCGAGTGACTGGGCCCATGAGCCATGGCCGCTGAGCCTGTGCGTCTGTATTCAGTGATCTGCAACGGACAAGACCACAACAGTGTGAGACCTTTGTACGGAAAAAAAAGAATAATAATCCATAATTGCAACGAGGAAACTGCTGCAAGCCTCCGCTTCAGCAGGGCTATTCAGAGATTTACCTTGAGGCAAGAGCTCACGTTGGGTCTACACTTAGGTATACAGAATCACAGCATGAGCTCCCTACCAGGCCTTGGATGCACCATGTTTTAGGACGGAAAACTCCTTTTCTTCCCAAAGGAATCACCAAGGGGACAGGAACCAGGCAGGAGTGACCTCACACAAGAAGGTGCACACAAGATAAAGCTGAGAAAACCAGCAGGAGTGACCACACACCAGAGGGCCCACATCATAAAAATATGAGGAACCCTGCAGTTGTGACATCACACCAGAGGGCCCACATCACCAAGGGGATGGGAACCAGGAAGCGTTACCTCACACCAGAGGGCCCACATCATAAAAAGTTGAGAAACCCAGCAGGAGTGACCACACAACAGAGGGCCCAGATCAACATGGGGATGGGAACCAGGAAGGAGTGATTTCACACAAGAAACCCCATACCATAAAAAGTGAAGAACCCATAAGTTGTGAACTCACACCAGAAGACCCACATCACCAGGTAGATGAGGGACCCAGCAGGACCCACCTCACAGCAGAAGGCCCACATCACAAAGGGGATGGGTACAAGGCAAGAGTGACCACACACCAGAGGGCCCACATCACCGAGGGGATGAGGCGCCTAGCAGGATCCAGCTCACACCAGAGGGCACACATAACCAAGGGCATGGGAACCAGGATGTAGTGACCTCACACAAGAAACCTCATATCATAAAAAGTGAGGAACCCAGAAGTTGTGAACTCACACCAGAAGACCCACACCACGAGGTGGATGAGGCACCCTGCAGGATCCAACTCATATCAGAGGGCGTACATAACCAAGGGCATGAGGCACCCAGAGGATCCACCTCACACAAGAAGGCCCACAACACAAAGGGGATGGGAACCAGGCAGGAGTGAACTCACACCAGAGGGCCCACATCATAGAAAGGTGAGAAACCCAGGTGGAGTGACCACACACCAGATGGCCCACATCCCGAAGGGGATGAAGCAGCAAGCATATCCACCTCACACCAGAGCACCCACATCACAAAGGGGATGGGAATCAGGCAGGAGTGTCCCCACAGCAGAGGGCCCCCATCACCAAAGGGATGGGAACCAGGCAGGAACAACCTCACACCAGCGATCCAACACCACCAAGGGGATGAGGCACCCAGGTGGATCCACCTCACACCAGAGAGCACACATCATCAAGGGGAAGGGAACCAGGTAGGAGTGGCTTCACACAAGAGGGCCAACATCACCAAGAGGATGAGGCACACAGCAGGATTCACCTCACACCAGAGGCCTACATCATAATGGGGATGTGAAACAGGCATGAGTGACCTCACACCAGAGGGCCCACATCACCAAGGGGATGAGGCACCCAGCTAGATCCGCCTCACACCACAGGGCCCACATCACAAAGGGGATGGGAACCAGGAAGGAGCTACCTCACAACAGAAGACCCACAACATAAAAAGGTGAGGAACCCATCAGGAAGCACCTAACAAAAGTGGACACACATCACCAAGGGGATGAGACACCCAGCAAGATCCACTTCAAACCAGAGGCCCCACATCACCAAGGGGATGGGATCCAAGAAGGAGTGATCTCACCTCAGAGGGCCCACATCATAAAAAGGTGAGAAACCATGAAAGAGTGACCTCACACCAGAGGGCCCACATAACAAAGGGATGGGAACCAGGCATGAGTGACCTCACACCAGAGGGCCCACATTACCAGGGAATGAGGCACCCAGCAGGATCCACCTCACACCAGAGGGCCCACATCACCAAGGGGATGAGATACCCAGCAGCATTCACCTCACTCCAGAGGGGCCACATCACCAAGGGGATGGGTAGCAGGCAGCGGTGACCTCACACCAGAGTGCCCATATCATAAAAAGGTGAGAATCCAAATAGGAGTGACCACACAACAGAGGGCCCACATCACCAAGGGAATGAGGCACCATGGAGGATGCACCTCACACTAGAGGACCCACATCACAAAGGGGATGGGTACAAAGCATGAGTGACCTCACACAAGAAGGCCCACATCATAAAAATGTGTGGAACATATCAGGTTCCACCTCACCCCCGAGGACCCACATCACCACAGGCATGTGAACCAGGCCAGAGTGACCTCACAAGAGAGTGTGCACATCATAAAGAGGTGAGGAAACCAGCAGTTGTGAACTCACATAAGAAGACACATATCATCAAGGGCATTAGGCACCCAGAGGACACACGTCACACCAGAAGTCTCACATCACCAAGGGCTTTGGAACCAGGCAGGAGGGACCACACACCAGAGGGCCTACATCAAAAAAATGTGAGGAACGCAGCAAGGTCCACCTCACAACAGAGGGCACACATAACCAAGGGGATGGGAAACAGGCAGGAGTGACCTCACACAAGAGGGCCCACATCATCGAGGGGATTAGGCACCAGGGAGGATCCACCTCACACCAGAGGGCCCACATCACAAAGGGGATGGGAACCCAGCAGGATCCACCTCACACCAGAGGGCCCACATCACACATGGTATGGGAACCAGGCAGGAGCTACTTCACAGCAGAAGGCCCACATCATAAAATGGTGAAGAACAAAGCAGTTATGAATTCACAAGAGAAGGCTCACATAACCAGGGGAATGAGGCACCCTGCAGGAATCACCTCACACCAGAAGGTCCACATCACAATCGGGATGGGAACCAGGCAGGAGTGACCACACACCAGAGGGCCCATATCACAAAGGGCATGAGGCCCCCAGCAGTATACACCTCACATCAGAGGACCCACATCACCAAGGGGATGGCAACGAGGCAGGAGTGACCTCCCACCAGACGGCCCACATAACCAAGGGGATGGGAACCAGGCAGGAGTGAGCAAAACCAGAGGGCCCACATCATGAAAATGTGAGGAAGCCAACAGGTTCCACCTCACACCAGAGGGCCGACATCATAAAGGGGATGGGAAACAGGCAGCAGTGACCTCACACCAGAGGGGCCACATCACAAAGGGGATGGGAAACAGGCAGGAGTGACCTCACACCAGAGGACCCACATCACCAACGGATGGGAACCACGCAGGAACCACCTCACACAAGAGAGCCAACACCACCAAGGAGGTGAAGCACCCAGGAGGATCTACCTCACACCAGAGGGTGCACATAACCAAGGGCATGGGATCCAGGAAGGAGTGACCTCACACAAGAAGCCCCATATCATAAAAAGTGAGGAACCCTGAAGTTGTGAACTCACACCAGAAGACCCACATCACCAAAGGGATGAGGCACCCTGCAGGACACACCTCACACATGAAGGCCCACATCACCAGGGCATGAGGCACCCAGAGGATCCACCTCACATAAGGAGGCCCACAGCAGCAAGGGGATGGGAACCAGGCATCAGTGAACTCACACCAGAGGACCCATATCATAGAAAGGTGAGAAACCCAGCAGGAGTGACCTCACACCAGATGGCCCACATCCCCAAGTGGATGAGGCATCAAGCAGTATCCACCTCACACCAGAGGGCCGACATCACAAAGGGGATGGGAAACAGGCAGCAGTGACCTCACAGCAGAGGGCCCACATTATATAATGGTGAGAAAACACGGAAGTGTGACCTCACAGCAGAGGGCCCACATCACCAAAGGGATGAGGCAACCAGCAGGATCCTTCTGACAACAGAGAGCCTACATCAGCAAGGGGATGGGAACACAGCAGGAGCCACCTCACACCAGAGGGTCCACATCATAAAAAGGAGAGAAACCAAGCAGGGCCCACGTCACCAAGGGGATGAGACACCCTGCAGGACCCTCCTCACACCAGAGGGCCCAAATCACCAAGGGCATGAGGAATCCAGAGGATCCACCTCAAACAATAAGACCCATAGCATCCAGGGTATGGGAACCAGGTAGGAGTGAATTCACACAAGAGGGCCCATATCATAAAAAGAGAGGAGCCCTGAAGTTGTGAATTCACAGCAGAAGACCCACATCACCAAGGGGATGAGACACCCTGTAGGACCCTCCACACACCAGAGGGCCCACATCACCAAGGGGATGGGAACCAGTTAGGAGTGACCTCAAACCAGAGGACACACATAAACAAGGGGATGGGAAACAGGCAGCAGTGTCTTCACACAAGAAGGCCCACATCACAAAGGGGATGGGAACCAGGCATGAGTGACATCACACCAGAGGGCCCACATCACCAAGGGGATGAGGCACCCAGCTGGATCCACCTCACACCAGAGGACCCACATCACAAAGAGGATGGGAACCAGGAAGGAGCTACCTCACACCAGAAGACCCACATCATAAAAAGGTGAGGAACCCATCAGAAAGCACCTAACACAAGCAGACCCACATCCCCAAGGGAATGAGGCACCCAGGAAGATCCACTTCAAACCAGAGGGCCCACATCACCAAGGGGATGGGATCCAGGAAGGAGTGATCTCACTCCAGAGGGCCCACATCATAAAAAGGTGAGAAACCAAGAAAGGGTGACTTCACACAAGAGGGCCCACATCAACAAGGGGAAGAGTCACCCAGCAGGATCAACCTCACAACAGACGGCCCAGATCACACAGGGGATCGGAAGCAGGCAGTAGTGACCTCACACCAGAGGGCCCACATAACCATGGGGATAGGTACCAGGCAGGAACCACCTCACACCAGAGGGCCCACATCACCAAGGGGATGAGGCACCCAGCAGAATCCACCTCACAGCAGAGGGCCCACATAACCAAGGGGATGGGAGCCAGGCAGGAGTGACCTCACACGAGAGTGCTAACATCATAAAAAGGTGAGAAACCAAGCAGGATGACTTCACAGAAGAGGGCCCACATCACCAAGCGGAAGAGGCAACTAGCAGGATCCACCTCACACCAGAGGGCCGAAATCACAATGGGATGAAGTACACAGATGACCCGCCTCACACCAGAAGTCTCATATCACCAAGGAGATGGGAAACAGGAAGGAGTGACCACACACAAGAGGGCCCAAATCATAAAAATATGAGTCACCCAGCAGAAACCATCTCACAAAAGAGGGCCCACGTCACCAAGGGGATAAGGCACCCAGCAGGACCCAACTCACAGCAGAGGGCCCACATCACCAAGGGGATGAGGCACACAGCAGCATCCACCTCACAAAAGAAGGCCCACATTACATAGGGGATTGAACCAGGCAGTTGTGACCTCACAGCAGAGGGCCCACTTCATCAAGGGGATGAGGCACCCAGCAGGATCCACCTCACACCAGAGGGCCCACATCACCAAGGGGATGAGGATCAGGCAGTGGTGACTTCACACCAGAGGGCCCATACCATAAAAAGGTGAGAAACCCAGCAGGAGTGACCACACAAGAGAAGGCCCACATCATAAAAATGTGAGGAACCCAGCAGGTTCCACCTCACACCAGAGGGCACACGTAACCAAGGTGGTGGGAAACAGGCAGGAGTGACCTCATACCAGAGGGCGCACATCTTCGAGGGGATTGGGCACCAGGGAGGATCCACCTCACACAAAAGGACCCACGTCACCAAGGGAATGGGAACCCAGCAGGATCTACTTAACACCAGAGGGCGCACGTCGCAAATGGGATGGGAACCAGGCAGGAGCTACCTCACAGCAGAAGGCCCACATCATAAAAATGTGAGGAACCAAGCAGTTGTGAACTCACATAACCAGGGGAATGAGGCACCCTGCAGGAATCATCTCACAACAGAGGGACCACTTCAACAAGGGGATGAGGCAATCAGAGGATTCACCCCACACCAGAAGGCCCACATCACAATAGGGATGGGAACCAGGCAGGAGTGACCACACACCAGAGGGCCCACATCACCAAGGAGATATGAACCAGGCAGGATTGACCTCACACAAGAGGGTCCACAACACCAAGGGGATGAGGAACCCAGAAGGATCTGTCTCACACAAGAGGGAGCACAGCACCAAGGGGATCAGAAGCCAGCAGGATCCTCTTCACACCAGAGGGCCCCCATCACCATGGGAATTGGAACCAGGCAGGAGCTACATCACAGCAGAAGGCTCACATCATAAAAAGTTGAGGAACCCAGCAAGAAACACCTAACACCTGAAGGCCCACTACACCGAGGGTATTAGGGACCCAGCAGGCTCCACCTCATATCAGAAGGCCAACATCACCAAGGGGATGGGAACCAGGCAGGAGTGACATCACACCAGAGGGCCCACATCATAAAAAGTTGAGGAAACCAGCAGTTGTGAACTCACACAGGAGGGACAACATAACCAAGAGGATGAGGCACCCAGCAGGATCCAACTCACAGCAGAGGACCCATATCACCAAGGGGACTAGACACACAGCAGCATTCACCTCACACAAGAAGACCCACATCACAAAGGGGATGGAACCAGGCAGTTGTGACCTCACACAGGACGGACAACATCACCAAGGCGATGAGGCACCCAGCAGGATCCACCTCACACCAGAGGGCCCACATCACTAAGGGGATGGGAAACGGGTAGGAGTGACCTCACACCAGAGGGTGCACACCACCAAGGGCATGGGAACCAGGCAGGAGTGACCTCACAGCAGAGGGCCTACATCATGAAGAGGTGAGGAAACCAGCAGTTGTGAACTCACACAGCAGGGACAACATCATCAAGGGGATGAGGCACACAGCAGGATCCACCTCACACCAGAGGGCCCACATCACCAGCGGGATGAGGCACCCAGAGGACCGACTCACACCAGAAGGCTTATATCACCAAGGGGATTGGAACCAGGCAGGAGTGACCACACACCAGAGGGCCAACATCATAAAAATGTGAGGAAGCCAGCAGGTTCCACCTTACACCAGAGGGCACACATAACCAAGGTGGTGGGAAACAGGCAGGAGTGACCTCATACCAGAGGGTGCACATCATCGAGGGGATTAGGCACCAGGAAGGATCCAGCTCACACCAGAGGGCCCAAATCACCAAGGGTATTAGAAAGCAGCAGGATCCAGGTCACACCAGATGGCCCACATCACCAAAGGGATTAGACACCCAGAAGGTTCCACTTCACACAAGAGTGCCCACATCACCAAGGGTATGAGGAACCCAGCAGATTCCACCTCACACCAGAGGGCCCACATAACCAAGGGCATGGGAACAAGGCAGGAGCTACCTCAAAACAGAAGGCCCACAACATAAAAAGATGAGGAACCCAGCAGTTGTGAACTCACAACAGAAGGCTCACATAACCAGGGGAATGATGTACCCTGCAGGAACCACCTCGCAACAGAGTGCCCACATCACCAAGGGGATGGGAACCAGGCAGGAGTGATCTCACACCAGAGGGCCCACATCATAAAAAGGTGAGGAACCCATCAGTTGTGACCTCACAAAAGAGGGCCCACATCACCAAGAGGATGAGGCACCCAGCAGGATCCACCTCACACCAGGGGACCAACATCACATAGCAGATGGGAACCATGCAGGATCTACCTCACAGCAAAAGGCCCACATCACAAAAAGGTGAGGCACACAGCAAGATCCACCTCACAAAACAGGGCCTAAATTACCAAGGGTATGGGAACCAGGCAGGAGTGATCTCACACAAGAAGGCCCACAGCATAAATAGGTGAGGAACCCATCAGTTGTAACTTCACACGAGAGGACCCACATCACCAAGGGAATGGGAAGCAGGCAGGAACCACCTCACACAGAGGGGCCCACATCTCCATGGGAATGAGACACCCAGCAGGAACCAACTCACAAGAGAGAGCCCACATCACGAAGGGCATGAAGCACCCAGCAGCATCCACCTCACACCAGAGGGCCCATATCACCAAGCGGATGAAACACCAAGCAATATCCACCTCACACCAGTGTGCCCACATCACAAAGGGGATGGGAATCAGACAGGAGTGACCTCACACCAGACGGCCCACATTGTAAAAATGCGAGGAACCCAGCAGGATCCACCTCATACCAGAGGGCCCACATCACCAAGGAGATAGGAACCAGGTAGGAGTTACCTAATAATAGAGGGCCCACAACATAAAAAGGTGAGAAACCCACCAGGAGTGACCACACAATATAGGGCCCACATCACCAAGGGTTTGAGGCACCCGGCAGGATCCAACTCACACCAGAGGGCCCCCATCACTATGGGGATGAGATCCAGGCAAGAGTGACATCCCAACAGAATGCCCACATCTCCAAGGGGATGAGGCCACCAGCAGGATCCACCTCACACCAGAAGGCCAGCATCACCAAGGGGATGGGAAGCAGGCAGGAGTGACCTCACAGCAGAGGGCCCAAAACACAAAAATGTGAGTAACCCAGCAGTTGTGACCTTACACCACAGGGCCCACATCACCAAGGCGATGAAGAATCCTTCAGGATACACCTCACACCAGAGGGCCCACATCATAAAAAGTCGAGGTAACAATCAATATCTACTTCACACTAGAGGGCCAACATCACAAATGGGATGGGAATCAGGCAGGACTGACCTCACAACAGAGGGCCCAAATCATAAAAAGGTGAGATACCCAGCAGGAGGAACCACACAACATAGGGCCCACATCACCAAGGCTTTAAGGCACCCAGGAGGATTCAAATCACACCAGAAGGACCACATCACAAAGGGTCTGGATACCAGGCATGAGAGACCTCACATCAGAGGGCCCACATCACCAAGGGGATGGGAACCAGGTCGGAGTGACCTCACACAACATGGCCCACATCATGAAAATGATGGCCCACATCCATAAGGAGATGGAAAGAGGCAGGAGTGACCTCACCCAAGAGGGCAAAATAACCTTGAGAGGGGAACCAGGCAAAACTGACCTAACACGAGCAGCCCTCATCACTAATTGAATGGGAAACAGGCAGCAGTGAACTCACAGCAGAGGGCCAAATCATCAAGGGGATGAGGCACCCAGCAGGATCCACCTCACACAAGAAGGTCCAGAGCACTAAGCAGATGGGAACCAGGCAGGAGTGAACACACACCAGAGGGCCCACATCATATAAAGTTGAGAGTCCCAGTCTTCTTTTCAGCTTGATACTTCACAAAATAGACTCTGCCCGTTGGAAGCAAATAGCAGAGAGCCAGGAGACAGAACTGGTTGTAGACCTTTCCTCTTCCAGCCTTTGGTTGCAATTCTTTTGCCCATAATTTGCTACATCTGGTTCCTTGGGCCATACAGGTATCCTGCCATCCAGCTCTTTTATATGTGAGAGACATTCTGAATACTGTCCCTTTTTCTTTGCACAGAAGTATATACAGTGTGGCAGTTACTGTAATCTCCTCCCCCTTGCAAACAGCCACTCTGGAATCTTGGACCTCTAGGATTCTCTGTCTTGCATGCTTGGGTGCAAGGCCAAGCAAAATGAAGAGGAGAATAATTAGAGAAGGAAGAGGACATTTGTGGAGAACTGGGAGCAGATAAGGTGAAAGGGACCAGGAGAAAAGAGATTCATGTAGAGTTTTTGGTTTCTGTGGGAAACAAGTTGACACACTTTGGCCGCATTTTGTATGACCAGAACAGACAGTCATAGATATAAGTAGCTCGATGGTGCAGCAACTGCCATGAATTCTGTACACTAAAGAGAACAGTCTTACATGTATTCCTCGTTTTGTTTTATGTCATATTGCCTTCTTAATAGAATTCACTGGTATGTTTGTAGAATACAGATTTTTTAAAATGCTCTGGTTTTGTATACATGGTTATTTCCTTGTCATATTTTTAAGGACTCCAACATTGTAAGACATATTGCATGTCTTTCTCATGACGATTGTTTCTCTTGAAGCATCATGAACGAACTTGACCTGTTGGATTTTGTGGAGAAAGTTTAAAAAGGGTCTGTGAAAAAGACATTGTGGTGAGTCGCATTATGCACCCAAGCGTAAGGAGCAGATATCTGCCATCAGCCCAACTTGGCCTGGATTGCCTCTGTTTTAGTTCCCGTGGTTAGTGCTTTTCTCCCTAACTGCTCTTGTGACTGTGATAATGTGAGTAAGGGCTGAGTTGCTGTTGATTTATATGCGAGGTTAGCTGGTTTGAGGGAGGAAGTCTATGGATCTAGTCATTTTCCTTGGTGGTAAGCTTTCAGGGAGGGGTGCAAAGATTGATATTTCTGGGAACTTTTCCAGTACCAGGAAGATATCCCATAGATTGGATCTCCAAAGGCACACGTGTAATTTTTAGGCCTGTTTTTCCTATTATGAGATATGAGTTGTTTCACTGATGGGGATGATGCTTATCTGAGAAGAAATTGTGAAAGGTGTTGTAGTATAGAGATGTGGCTTAAGATTTTAAGTTTTTCTCAGGGTTTTTCCCCTAAGCTTCCTATTTCAGATGGCCTACTTACATGATACTAGTATGTGATGTGAGGCTAACAACTTACTAAATACCTGCAAGCCAGATCAGTGTCTCTTTTCTCTATATTTCCATGGAAATCAAGGGACCTATAGCTACTGCAGGTTAGGGTGGGTGGTGTGAGATTGGGGGAAGTGTGGGAAGACACATTTTGGTATCAGTAAAATGTTTACATATTAAAATATTCAGTTCCAACATTCAATTCTATTGAGGCAAACCCTTATTTAGGCTTTTCCTGGTTCCGAGACTATGTAACTTATTTTCTCTCCCTAGTTCCAGCCATGTAACTTTTGCTTGCAGGCTCAGCTTCATCTTAACATCTAAAAGAATCTTACATGTAGGGGGAAGAAACTAAAGAGCTCAGGCCCTATGCTGACCCAAACTTTTATTCTTAGAGTTAGGGTATTGTCTTGTCCCGTATACCCACTTCCTGCATTTTGAACCCATCAGGTTAACTGAGACATGTCTTGGTGTAACATCCCCAGTTCATCTACCCCTGACGCTCTCCTTAATTCTTCCCATTGTCACATTGTGATTTAATTAAATACTGGAATCCCTCAAACCCTTGCATGGTACCTGAGGCCCTATGGGATACTGGTCGATTTTGTTAGTGTCAAATACTTAGCTGTCTGATTCTCCAAATATCCCTTGCTCCTATATTTTCCATCCCAGCATACTACATACCCATTAAGGCATGGTTTCATCTCATGTTGAACCCACTCCCATCGAGAGGCCTACTCTTTGCTACTTCCCATACTTTCTGGAAACCCTGTTATGGCCAGGTCTGGATTGTTTTGTGTTCCCAACCAAACCCTGTATCTTTTAACAAGCTGGAACTATAAGGCTAACATTGATTTTCTAGTTTCTGATAGATTTATGTCACAATTTGTACATTGTCATGTCTATAGATATTTCTATCAGTTGTACTTTTAGGCCATTACATGCCTATTGGATATTTTTCATAAATTGCAAAAGAATATTTTATGACTTAGCACCAAATTGAATGTGCGTAATTGTAAGTTTGTAAACTATGTTGTGCTCACTTGTATCTTTTCTTTATCCAAATAGTACTTTACTAGTATTGTTCCATTTGTAATTATGTGGAAGTTTTCAGAATTGTAAATAAATGCTCGTGGATTGAAACTTGGTTAGACTATGACTGTCCCAGAGTCCACACATCACCAAGGGGATGGAAAACAGGAAGGAACCACCTCACATCAGAGGGCCCATATCACCAAGATGGTGAGGCACCCAGCAGGATCCACTTCACAGCAGAGGGCCTAAATCACCAAGGGTATGGGAACCAGTTAAGAAAGACATCACAGCAGAGGGCCCACATCACAAAGGGGATGAGACACCAAGCTATATCCACCTCACACCAGAGGGCCCACATCATAAAATGGTGAGAAACCAGACAAGAGTGACCTCGCATCAGGGAGCCCACAACATAAAAATATGAGGAAGCCAGGAGGTTCCACCTCACACCAGAGGGACCACATCAAGAAGGGGATTGGTACCCAGTGGCATCCGCCTCACACCTGAGGGCCAACATCACCATGTCAATTGGATCCAAGTAGGAGCTACCTCACAGCAGAAGGCCCACATCATAAAAAGGGGAGGAACACAGCAGGGACCACCTCACAGCAGAGGGCCAATATCACCAAGGGGATGGGAACCAGGTCAGAATGACCTCACAGCAGAGGGCCCACATCATAAAAATGTGAGGAACCGAGCAGTTCTGACCTTACAACAGAGGGCACACATCACCAATATGATGAGGAACCCTTTAGGATCGACCTCACACCACAGGGCCCACATCACCAAGGGCATGGGAAGCAGGCAGGAGTGACCTCACACCAGAGGACCCACATCATAAAAAGGTGAGGAACCCATCAGTTTTGACCTCACACTAGATAGCCCACGTCATCAAGAGGATGGGAACCAGGCTGGAGCCACCTCACTGCAGAGGGTGAACATGATGAAGGGGATGAAGAACCCAGCAGGATCCAACTCACACCAGAGGGCCCACATCACTAAGGGTATGGGAACCAGGTGAGAGTGTGCTCACACCAGAGGGCCCATATCACCAATGGGATGAGGAACCCAGCAGATTACACGTCAGACCACAGGGCGCCCATCGCCAATGACATGGGAAACAGGCAGGAATTCCCTCACACATGAGGGACCACATCATAAAAATGTAAGGAACCCAGCAGTTGTGACCACACACCATAGGGCTAACATCACCCAGTGGATGGGAACCAACCAGGATCCACCTGACACCAGAGGGACCTCATCACAAAGGCGTTGGGAACCAGGCAGGAGCTACCTGACAGTACAAGGACCACATCATAAAACGTGAGGAACCCAGCAGGAACCATCTCACACCATATGGCCCACATCACCAAGGGGATGGTAACAAGGAAAGAGTGACCTCACACAAGAGGGTCCCCTTCAACAAGGGGAAGGGAACCAGGCAGGAGTGACCTCACACTAGAGGGCACACATCATAAAAATTGAAAAACCCAGCAGGAGTGACCACACAACATAGGACCCACATCACCAAGGGTTTGATGCACCCAGTAGGATCCACCTCACACCAGAGGGACAGCATCACAAAGGTGATGGATACCAGGCATCAGTGACCTCACACCAGAGGGCCCACATCACCAAGGGGATGGGAACCAAGCAGGAGTGACCTCACACTACAGGGCATACATAGCCAAGGGGATGGGAACCAGGCAGGAGTGACCTCACACTACAGGGCATACATAACCAAGGGGATGGGAAACAGGATGAACTGACCTCACACCAGAGGGCCAACATCAGCAAGGGGATGGGAATCAGGCAGGAAACACCTACAGCAGAGGGCCAAAATTGCCAAGGGGATGAGGCACCTAGCAGGATACACCTCACAGAAGGCCCATAGCACCAAGGGAATGGCAATCAGACAGGAGTGAACTCACACCAGAGGGCCCACATTATATAAAGTTCAAAATCCCAGCAGGAGTGACCTCACACCAGAAGACCCATATCACCAAGGGGATGAGGGACCAAGCAATATCCACTTCACAGCAGAGGGCCCATATCACAAAGTAGATGGGAATCAGGCATAAAATACGTCACACCACAGGGCCCACATCACAAAGAAGTGAGAAACCAAGAAAGAGTGACCTCACAGCAGAGGGCCCACATCAACAAGGGAATGTGCATATGGAAGGACTGATTTCACACCAGAGTGCCCATGTCACAAAGAGGATGAGGCACCAAGCAATATTCATCTAACAAACACCAGAGGGCCCACATCACAAACGGAATTGGAATCAGGCAGGAGTGATCTCAAAACAGAGGGCCCACATCATAAAAAGTGAGAAACCCAGCAGGAGTGACCACACAACATAGGGCACACATCACCAAGTGTTTGAGGCACCCAGCAGGATCCACCTCACACAAGAGGGACAACATCACAAAGGAGATGGATACCAGGCATCAGTGACCTCACACCACAGGGCCCACATCACCAAGGGGAAGGGAACCAGGCAGGAGTGACCTCACACTAGAGGGCACACATAACCTGGGGATGGGAACCAGGCTGGAGTGAACTCACACCAGAGGATGAATATCATCAAGGGGATGAGGAACCCAGCAGGATCCACCTCACACCACAGGGCCCACATCACCAAGGGGATGAGGCACCCAGCAGGATACACCACACACCAGAGGACCCATATCAATAAAAGGTGAGAAACCAAGCAGGAGTGACCTCACACCAGATGGCCCACATCAACAAGGGGTTGGGAACCCGGCAGGCATTACCACATACCAGAAGACCCACATAATGAAAAGGTGAGAAACCTAGCAAGAGTGACCTAACACAAGAGGGCCCACAAAACCAAGGGGAAGAGGAACCCAGCAGGATCCACTTCACACAAGAGGGCCCACAACACCAAGGGGATGAGCCATGCAGCAGGATCCCCCTCACACCAGAGGGCCCACATCATAAAGGGGATGGGAACAAGGCAAGAGTGAACTCACACCAGAGTGCACACATCAACAAGGGAATGGAAAACAGGAAGGAACGACCTCACACTAGAGGGTCCATATCACCATGCAGATGTGGCACCCAGGAGGATCCACCTCACACCAGAGGGCCCACATCACCAAGGTAATGGGAACCAGGCAGGATTTACTTAATAGCAGAGGGCCCATATCATAAAAAGTTGAGAAAACTAGCAGGAGAGAACTAACTCAAGAGGGCACACATCACCAAGTTGAAGAGGATCCCTGCAGGATCCACTTCACACCAGAGGGTCCACATCACCAAGCAGATGGGAACCAGGTAGGGACCACCTCACACAAGAGGGCCAACATCACCAAGGGGATAAGGAACCCAGGAAGATCCACCTCACACCAGAGGGCACACAGCACCAAGGGGATGGGAACTGGGAAAGAGTGACTTCAAACCAGAGGGCCGACATCACAAAGTGGATGAGACACCAAGCAATATCCACCCCACACCAGAGGGCCCACATCATAAAAAGGTGAGAAACCAGACAAGAGTGACCTCGCACCAGAGGGCACACAACATAAAAATGTTAGGGGTTTCCGGGGAAGATGGCAGAAGAGTAAGACACGGAGATCACCTTCCTCCCCACAGATACACCAGAAATACAGCTACACGTGGAACAACTCCTACAGAACACCTACTGAACGCTGGCAGAAGACCTCAGACCTCCCAAAAGGCAAGAAACTCCCCACGTACCTGGGTAGGGCAAAGCGGAGAGATTCCCACACAGAGGATCGGTGCCAACCAGCACTCACCAGGCCAAGAGGCTTGTCTGCCTGCCCGCCGGGGCAGGTGGCGCTAGGAGCTGAGGCTCAGGCTTCAATCAGAGCGCAGGGAGAGGACTGGTGTTGGCTGTGTGAACACAGCCTGAAGGGGCTAATGCTCCACAGCTAGCCAGGAGGAAGTCCGGGAAAAATTCTGGACTTGCCAAAGAGCCAAGAGACTTTTTCTTCCCTCTTTGTTTCCTGGTGCACGAGGAGAGGGGATTAAGAGCACTGCTTAAAGGAGCTCCAGAGACGGGCGTGAGCCGTGGCTTAAAGCGTGGACCACAGAGACGGGCATGGGATGCTGGGGCTGCTGCCGCCATCAAAAAGCCTGTGTGCAAGCACAGGTCTCGGTCCACGCCCCCCTTCCAGGGAGCCTGTGCAGCCCGTCACTCCTGGGGTCCCGGGATCCACGGACAGCTTCCCTAGGAGAACGCACGGCACGCCTCGGGCTGGTGCAACGTTACACCAGCCTCTGCCACTGCAGGCTCGCTCCGCACACCTTGACCCTCCCTCCCTCCTGTCATGAGTGAGACAGAGTCCCTGAAGCGGCTGCTGCTTTAACCCTGTCTTGTCTGAGCGAAGAACAGATGACCTCCAGCGACTTACATGGAGAGGCGGGGCCAAATCCAAAGCTGAGTTCCGGGAGCTGTGAGAACAAGGAAGAGAAAGGGAAATCTCTCCCAGCAGCCTCAGAAGCAGCGGATTAAAGCTCCACAATCAACTTGATGTACCCTGCATCTGTGGAATACATGAAGAGACAACAAATCATCCCAAATTAAGGAGCCAGGAGTCAGTGCTGTGCCTCTGAGGTGGGAGAGCCAACTTCAGGACACTGGTCCACAAGAGACCTCCCAGCTCCACATAATATCAAATGGCGAAAATCTTCCAGAGATCTCCATCTCAACGCCAGGACCCAGCATCACTCAACGACCAGCAAGCTACAGTGCGGGACACCCTATGCCAAACAACTAGCAAGACAGGAACGCAACGCCACCCATTAGCAGAGAGGCTGCCTAAAATAATAAAAAGTCCACAGACACCCCAAAACACACAACCAGACGAGGACCTGCCCACCAGAAATACAAGATCCAGCCTCATCCACCAGAACACAGGCAACTGTCCCCTCCACCAGGAAACCTACACAACCCACTGAACCAACCTTAGCCACTGGGGACAGACACCAAAAACAATGGGAACTATGAACCTGCAGTCTGCAAAAAGGAGACCCCAAACACAGTAAGATAAGCATAATGAGAAGACAGAAAAACACACAGCACGAGAAGGAGGAAGCTAAAAACCCACCAGACCTAACAAATGAAGAGGAAATAGGAAGTCTACCTGAAAAAGAATTCAGAATAATGATAGTAAAGATGATCCAAAATCTTGGAAATAGAATAGACAAAATGAAAGAAACAGTTAACAAGGACCTAGAAGAACTAAAGATGAATCATGCAATGATTAAAAACACAATAAATGAAATGAAAAATACTCTAGATGGGATCAATAGCAGAATAACTGAGGCAGAAGAACAGATAAGTGATGTGGAAGATAAAATAGTGGAAATAACTGCTGCAGAGCAAAATAAAGAAAAAAGAATGAAAAGAACTGAGGACAGTCTCAGAGACCTCTGTGACAACATTAAATGCACCAACATTCGAATTATAGGGGTTCCAGAAGAAGAAGAGAAAAAGAAAGGAAGTGAGAAAATATTTGAAGAGATTATAGTTGAAAACTTCCCTGATATGCGAAAGGAAATAGTCACTCAAGTCCAGGAGGCACAGAGAGTCCCATACAGGATAAATCCAAGGAGAAATACGCCAAGACACATATTAATCAAACTGTCAAAAATTAAATACAAAGAAAACATATTAAAAGCAGCAGGAGAAAAACAACAAATAACACACGAGGGAATCCCCATAAGGTTAACAGCTGATCTTTCAGCAGAAACTGTGCAAGCCAGAAGGGACTGGCAGGAAATATTTAAAGTGATGAAGGAGAAAAACCTGCAACCAAGATTACTCTACCAAGAAGGATCTCATTCAGATTTGATGGAGAAATTAAAACCTTTAGGGACAAGCAAAAGCTGACAGAGTTCAGCACCACCAAACCAGCTTGACAACAAATGCTAAAGGAACTTCTCTAGGCAAGAAACACAAGAGAAGGAAAAGAACTACTATAACGAACCCAAAACAATTAAGAAAATGGGAATAGGAACATACATATCGATAATTACCTTAAATGTAAATGGGCTAAATGCTCCCATCAAAAGACACAGATTAGCTGAATGGATACAAAAACAAGACCCATATATATGCTGTCTACAAGAGACCCATTTCAGACTTGGAGACACATACAGACTGAAAGTAAGGGGATGGAAAAAGATATTCCATGCAATTGGAAACCAAAAGAAAGCTGGGGTAGCTATTCTCATATCGGACAAAATAGACCAAAAAAGACTACTAGAAGAGACAAAGAAGGACACTACATAATGATCAAGGGATCAATCCAAGAAGAAGATATAACAATTGTAAATATTTATGCACCCAACATAGGAGCACCTCAATACATAAGGCAAATACTAACAGCCATAAAAGGGTAAATTGACAGTAACACATTCATAGTAGGGGACTTTAACACCCCACTTTCACCAATGGACACATCATCTAAAATGAAAATAAATAAGGAAACACAAGCTTTAAATGATACATTAAACAAGATGGACTTAATTGATATTTATAGGACATTCCATCCAAAAACAGAATACACATTTTTCTCAAGTGCTCATGAAACATTCTCCAGGATAGATCATATCTTGGGTCACAAATCAAGCCTTGGTAAATTTAAGAAAATTGAAATTGTATCAAGTATCTTTTCCGACCACAATGCTATGAGACTAGATATCAATTACAGGAAAGATCTGTAAAAAATACAAACACATGGAGGCTAAACAATACACTACTTAATAACGAAGTGATCACTGAAGAAATCAAAGAGGAAATTTAAAAATACCTAGAAACAAATGACAATGGAGACACGATGACCCAAAACCTATGGGATACAGCAAAAGCAGTTCTAAGAGGGAAGTTTATAGCAATACAATCCCATCTTAAGAAACAGGAAACATCTCAAATAAACAACCTAACCTTGCACCTAAAGCAATTAGAGAAAGAAGAAAAAAAACATCCCAAAGTTAGCAGAAGGAAAGAAATCATAAAGATCAGATCAGAAAAAAATGAAAAAGAAATGAAGGAAACAATAGCAAAGATCAATAAAACTAAAAGCTGGTTCTTTGAGAAGATAAACAAAATTGATAAACCATTAGCCAGACTCATCAAGAAAAAAAGGGAGAAGGCTCAAATCAATAGAATTAGAAATGAAAAAGGAGAAGTAACAACTGACACTGCAGAAATACAAAAGATCTTGAGAGATTACTACAAGAAACTCTATGCCAATAAAATGGACAACTTGGAAGAAATGGACAAATTCTTAGAAATGCACAACCTGCCAAGACTGAATCAGGAAGAAATAGAAAATATGAACAGACCAATCACAAGCACTGAAATTGAAACTGTGATTAACAATCTTCCAACAAACAAAAGCCCAGGACCAGATGGCTTCACAGGTGAATTGTATCAAACATTTAGAGAAGAGCTAACACCTATTCTTCTCAAACTCTTCCAAAATATAGCAGAGGGAGGAACACTCCCAAGCTCATTCTACGAGGCCACCATCACCTTGATACCAAAACCAGACAAGGATGTCACAAAGAAAGAAAACTACAGGCCAATATCACTGATGAACATAGATGCAAAAATCCTCAACAAAATACTAGCAAACAGAATCCAACAGCACATTAAAAGGATCATACACCATGATCAAGTGGGGTTTATTCCAGGAATGCAAGGATTCTTCAATATACGCAAATCAATCAATGTGATACACCATATTAACAAACTGAAGGACAAAAACCATATGATCATCTCCATAGATACAGAGAAAACTTTCGACAAAATTCATCACCCATTTATGATAAAAACCCTGCAGAAAGTAGGCATAGAGGGAACTTTTCTCAACATAATAAAGGCCATATATGACACACCCACAGCCAACATCGTCCTCAATGCTGAAAAACCGAAACCATTTCCACTAAGATCAGGAACAAGACAAGGTTGTCCACTCTCACCACTCTTATTCAACATAGTTTTGGAAGTTTTAGCCACAGAAATCTGAGAAATAAAGGAAATAAAAGGAATTCAAATCGGAAAAGAAGAAGTAAAGCTGTCACTGTTTGCAGATGACATGATACTATACATAGAGAATCCTAAAGATGCTACCAGAAAACTACTAGAGCTAATCAATGAATTTGGTAAAGTAGCAGGATACAAAATTAATGCACAGAAATCTCTGGCATTCCTATACACTAATGATAAAAAGTCTGAAAGAGAAATCAAGAAAACACTCCCATTTACCATTGCAACACAAAGAATAAAATATCTAGGAATAAACCTACCTAAGGAGACAAAAAACCTGTATGCAAAAAATTATAAGACACTGATGAATGAAATTAAAGATGATACAAATAGATGGAGAGATGTACCATGTTCTTGGATTGGAAGAATCAACATTGTGAAAATGACTCTACTACCCAAAGCAATCTACAGATTCAATGCAATCCCTATCAAACTACCACTGGCATTTTTCACAGAACTAGAACAAAAAATTTCACAATTTGTATGGAAACACAAAAGACCCCGAAAGGCCAAAGCAATTTTGAGAATAAAATATGGAGCTGGAGGAATCAGACTCCCTGACTTCAGACTATACTACAAAGCTACAGTAATCAAGACAGTATGGTACTGGCACAAAAACAGAAAGATAGATCAATGGAACAGGATAGAAAGCCCAGAGATAAACACACGCACATATGGTCAACTTATCTTTGTTAAAGGAGGCAGGAATGTACAGTGGAGAAAGGACAGTCTCTTCAATAAGTGGTGCTGGGAAAACTGGACAGGGACATGTAAAAGTATGAGATTAGATCATTCCCTAACACCATACACAAAAATAAGCTCAAAATGGATTAAAGACCTAAATGTAAGGCCAGACACTATCAAACTCTTAGAGGAAAACATAGGCAGAACACACTATGACATAAATAACAGCAAGATCCTTTTGGACCCACCTCCTAGAGAAATGGAAATAAAGACAAAAATAAACACATGGGACCTAATGAAACTTAAAAGCTTTTGCACAGGAAAGGAAACCATAAACAAGACCAAAAGACAACCCTTAAAATGGGAGAAAATATTTGCAAATGAAGCAACTGACAAAGGATTAATCTCCAAAATTTATAAGCAGCTCATGCAGCTCAATAACAAAAAAACAAACAACCCAATCCAAAAATGGGCAGAAGACCTAAATAGACATTTCTCCACAGAAGATATACAGACTGCCAACAAACACATGAAAGGATGCTCAACATCTTTAATCATTAGAGAAATGCAAATCAAAACTACAATGAGATATCATCTCACACCAGTCAGAATGGCCATCATCAAAAAATCTAGAAACAATAAATGCTGGAGAGGGTGTGGAGAAAAGGGAACACTCTTGCACTACTGGTGGGAATCTGAATTGGTACAGCCACTATGGAGAACAGTATGGAGTTTCCTTAAAAAACTACAAATAGAAGTACCATATGACCAAGCATTCCCACTACTGGGCATATACCCTGAGAAATCCATAATTCAAAAAGAGTCATGTACCAAAATGTTCATAGCAACCCTATTTACAATAGCCCGGAGCTGGAAACAACCTAAGTGTCCATCATTGGATGAATGGATAAAGAAGATGTGGCACATATATACAATGGAATATTACTCAGCCATAAAAAGAAACGAAATTGAGCTATTTGTAATGAGGTGGATGGACCTAGAGTCTGTCATACAGAGTGAAGTAAGTCAGAAAGAGAAAGACAAATACTGTATGCTGACACATATATATGAAATTTAAGAAAAAAATGTCATGAAGAACATACGGGTAAGACAGGAGTAAAGACACAGACCTACTAGAGAATGGACTTGAGGATATGGGGAGGGGGAAGGGTAAGCTGTGACAAAGCGAGAGAGAGGCATGGACATATATACACTACCAAACGTAAGGTAGATAGATAGTGGGAAGCAGCCGCATAGCACAGGGAGATTAGCTCGGTGCTTTGTGACCGCCTGGAGGGGTGGGATAGGGAGGGTGGGAGGGAGACGCAAGAGGGAGGGGATATGGGAACATATGTGTATGTATAACTGATTCATTTTGTTATAAAACAGAAACTAACACACCATTGTTAAGCAATTATACTTCAATAAAGATGTAAAAAAAATATGAGGAAGCCAGGAGATTCCACATCACACCAGAGTGTCCACATCACCAAGGAAATGGGAACCAGGCAGAGTGACCTCACACCAGAGGGGCCACATCACCAAGGGAATGGGCATCAAGAAGGACTGACTTCACACCAGAGTGCCCAGATCACCAAGGAGATATGAACAAGGCACAACTGACCTCACGCTAGAGGGCCCACATCATCTGGGGATGAGGTACTCAGTAGGATCCACCTCATGCCAGAAGACCCACATCATAAAAAAGTGAGAAACCTAGCAAGAGTGGCCTAATGCAAAATGGCCCACATTTTCAAGGAGAAGAGGAACCCAGCAGGATCCACTTCACACAAGAGGGCCCACAACACCAAGGGGATGAGGCACGCAACAGGATCCACCTCACACCAGAGGGCCCACATCATAAAGGGGATGGGAACAAGGCAGGAGTGAACTCATACCAGAGTGCACACATCAACAAGGGAATGGAAAATAGGAAGGAATGACCTCACACCAGAGGGCCCATATCACCATGTGGATGTGGCACCCAGGAGGATCCACCTCACACCAGAGGGTAATGGGAACCAGGCAGGAGTTAGCTAATAGCAGAGGGCCCATATCATAAAAAGTTGAGAAAACTAGCAGGAGTGAACTAACTCAAGAGGGCACACATCTCCAAGTTGAAGAGGATCCCTGCAGGATCCACTTCACACCAGAGGGCCCACATCACCAAGTGGATGGGAACCCAGCAGGGACCACCTCACACAAGAGAGCCAACATCACCAAGGGGATGAGGAACCCAGGAGGATCAACTTCACACCAGAGGGCCCACAGCACCAAGGGGATGGTAACTGGGCAAGAGTGACCTCAAACCAGAGGGCCCACATCACAAAGGGGATTAGACATCAAGCAATATCCACCCCACACCAGAGAGCCCATATCATAAAAAGGTGAGAAACCAGACAAGAGTGACCTCGCACCAGAGGGCACACAACATAAAAATGTGAGTAAGCCAGGAGGTTCCTCCTCACACCAGAGGGTCCACATCACCACTGGGATGGGAACCAGGCAGGACTGACCTCACACCAGAGGGCCAACATCAGCAGGGGATGCCAACAAGGCAGGAACCACCTACAACAGAGGGCCAAAATCACCAAGGGGATGAGGCACCTAGCAGGATACACCTCACACAAGAAGGCCCATAGCACCAAGGTGATGGGAAGCAGGCAGGAGTGAACTCACACCAGAGGGCCCACATTATATAAAGTTGAGAAACCCAGCAGGAGTGACCTCACACCAGATGATCCACATCACCAAGGGGATGAGGCACCAAGCAATATCAACTTCACACCAGAAGGCCCACATCACAAATGGGATGGGAATCAGGCAGAAACCACCTCACACCAGAGGGCCCACGTCATAAAAAGGTGAGAAACCAAGGAAGAGTGACCTCAGAGCAGAGGGCCCTCATCAACAAAGGGATGGGAACCAGGCAGAGTGGCGTCACCCTAGAGGGCCCACATCACCAAGGGGATATGAAACAGGCAGAACTGACCTCACGTTAGAGGGCCCACATGATCTAGGGGATGAGGCACTCAGCAGGATCCACCTCACAACAGAGAGTCCACATCACCAAGGGGATGGGAACCAGGCAAGAATGACCTCACAGCAGATGGCCCACATCATAAAAATGTGAGGAACCCAGCAGTTCTGACCTTACACAGCAGGGCACACATCACCAAGGCTATGAGGAACCTTCAGGATCCACCTCACACCACAGGGCCCTGATCATAAAAAGGTGAGAAACCAAGCAGGAGGGAACGCACACCAGAGGGCCCACATCACCATGGTAAAGAGACCCCAAGTAGGATCCACCTCACACCAGAGGGCCCACATCACAAAGGGGATGAGACACCAAGCAATATCCACCTCACACCAGAGGGCCCACATTATATAAAGTTCAGAAACCCAGCAGGAGTGATCTCACATCACATGACCCACATCACCAAGGGGATGAGGCACCAAGCAATATCCACTTCACAGCAGAGGGTCCATATCACAAAGTAGATGGGAATCAGGCATAAAACACCTCACACCACAGGTCCCACATCACAAAGAGGTGAGAAACCAAGGGAGAGTGACCTCACAGCAGAGGGCCCACGTCACAAAGGGGATGGGAATCAAGCAGAAACCACCTCACACCAGAGGGCTCACACCATAAAATGTGAGAAACCAAGGAAGAGTGACCTCGCAGCAGAGGGCCCACATCACTAAGGGTATATGAAACATGCAGAACTGACCTAACGCTAGAGGGCCCACATCATCTGGGTGATGAGGCACCCAGCAGGATCCACCTCACAGCAGAAGGCCAACATCACCATGGCAATTGGAACCAAGTAGAAGCTACTTCACAGCAGAATGCCCACATCTTGAAAAGGAGAGGAACACAGCAGGGACCACCTCAAAGCAGAGGGCCCACTTCAGCAAGTGGATGAGGCAACCAGCAGGATCCACCTCACACCAGAGGGCCAACATCACCAAGGGGATGGGAACCAGGCAGGAATGAACTCACAGCAGAGGGCCCACATCATAAAAATGTGAGGAACCCATCAGTTCTGACCTTACACCAGAGGGCACACATAACCAAGACAATGAGGAACCCTTCAAGATCGACCTCACACCACAGGGCCCACATCACCAAGGGGATGGGTACCAAGCAGGAGTGACCACAAAATATAGGGTCCACATCACCAAGGGTTTGAGGCACCCAGCAGGATCCATCTCACACCAGAGGGACAGCATCACAAAGGTGATGGATACCAGGCATCAGTGACTTCACACCAGAGGGCCCACATCACCAAGGGGATGAGAACCAGGCAGGAGTGTCCTCACACTAGAGGGCACACATAACCAAGGGGATGGGAACCAGGCAGGACTGACCTCACACAAGGGGGCCAACATCAACAAGGGAATGGCAACCAGGCAGGAACCACCTACAACAGAGGGCCAAAATCACCAAGGGGATGAGGCACTTAGCAGGATTCACCTCACACAAGAAGGCCCACAGCACCAAGAGGATGGGAACCAGTCAGGAGTGCACTCAAATCAGAGGGCCCATATTATATAAAGTTGAGAAACCCAGCAAGAGTGACCTCACACGAGATGACCCGCATCACCAAGGAGATGAGGCACCAAGCAATATCCACTTCACACCAGAGGCCCCACATCCCAAAGGGGATGGGAATCAGGCAGAAACCACCTCACACCAGAGGGCCCACATCATATTAAGTAGAGAGACCAAGGAAGAGTGATCTCACCACAGAGGACCAACATCACCAAGGGAATGTGCATCAATGTGACTGATTTCACACCAGAGTGCCCACATCTCCAAGGTGATATGAACCAGGCAGAACTGACCTCATGCTAGAGGGCCTACATCATCTGGGGGATGAGGCACTCAGCAGGATCCACCTCACACCAGAGGGACCACATCACCAAGGTGATCGCTACCCAGTGGGATCCACCTCACAGCAGAAGGCCCACATCATAAAATGGCGAGGAGCAGAGCAAGGACCACCTCATAGGAGAGGGCCCAGTTCAGCAAGTGGATGAGGCAACCAGCAGGATTAACCACACGTCAGAGGGCCCACATCATAAAAAGGTGCGGAACCCAATAGTTGTGATCTTACACCAGATGGCACACATCACCAAGGCGATGAGGAACCCTTCAGGATTCACCTCACACCACAGGGCCCATATTACCAAGGTGATTGGAACCCGGCAGGAGTGACTTCACACCAGAGAGCTCACGTCATAAAAAGTTGAGAAACCAAGCAGGAGGGAACTCACACCAGAGGGCCCACATCACCTTGGTAAAGAGGCACCCAGTAGGATCCACCTAACACCAGAAGGCCCACATCACAAAGGGGATGGGTTTCAGGCAAAAGTGACCTCACACCAGAGCACACACATCATAAAAATGTGAGAAACCAAGCAATAGTGACCTCACACCAAGAGTCCCCACATCACCAAGTGGATGGGAAATTGGCCTGAGTGATCTCACCCGAGAGGGCCCACATCATATAAAGGTGAGGAACCCTTTAGTTGTGACGTCATATTAGATGGCCGACATCATGAAGGGGATGGTAACCAGGCAGGAACCACCTCCCGCCAGAGGGCAAACATCAACAAGTGGATGAGGAACCCAGCAGAATCCAACTCACATCAGAGGGCCCACATCATGAAGGGGATGAGGCACCCAGCAGGATCCACCTCACACCAGAGGGCCGACATCACCAAGGGTATAGGAAGCAGGCGAGAGTGAACTGATTCCAGAGGGCCCACATCACCAATAGGATGAGGAACCCAGCAGATTCCCCCTCACACCACAGGGCGCCCATCACCAAGGGCATGGGAACCAGGCAGGAATGACCTCACACATGAGGGCCTACATGTGTGAGGAACGTGAGGAATCCAATAGTTCTGACCACTCAGCAGAGGGTAAACGTCACGCAGGATCCAACTCACACAAGAGGGCCCTCATCACAAAGGGGATGGGAACCAGGCAGGAGTTACCTCATAGAAGAAGGCCCACATCTTAAAAGGTGAGGAACCCAGCAGGAACCATCTCACACCAGATGGCCCACATCACCAAGGGAATGAGGCATCCAGCAGGATCAACCTCACACCAGAGGGCTCACATCATGAAAAGGTGAGAAACAAAGGAAGAGTGACCTCACAGCAGAGAGCCACATCACCAAGGTGATGGGAACCAGGCAGGAACGACCTCAGACCAGAGGGCCAACATCACCAAGGGGATGAGGAACCCAGCAGGATCCATCTCACACTAGGGGGCCCACATAACCAAGGGGATGGGAACAAGGCAGGGACCACCTCACACAAGAATGCCAACATCTCCAAGGGGATGAGGCACCCAGCAGGATCCACCTCACACCAGAGGACCCACATCACCAAGGTAAAGGGAACCAGGCAGGAGTGTACTCGCACCATAGGGCCCACATTATATAAAGTTGAGAAAACAAGCAGGAGTAACCTCACACAAGATGACTCACATCACCAAGCGGATGAATCAGCAAGCAATATCCACTTCACACCAGAGGGCCCACATCACAAAGGTGATGGGAATCAGGCAGAAACCACCTCACACCAGTGGGCACACATCATAAAAATGTGGGAAACCAAGGAAGAGTGACCTTACAGCAGAGGACCCTCAACACCAAGGGGATGGGAGCCAGGCAGGAGTGATCTCAAACCACAGGGTCCACATCATAATAAGGTGAGGAACCCATCAGTTGTGACCACACACTTGAGGACACATATCACCAAGGTGACAGGAACCAGGCAGGAACCACCTCACAAAAGAGGGCCAACATCATCAAGGGAATGAGGCACCCAGCATGATCCAAGTCACACAAGAGGGCCCACATCACCAAGGGGATGAAGCACACAGCAGAATCCAGCTCACACCATAGGGCCCACATCACAAAGGGCATGGGAACCAGGTAAGAGTGACCTCACTCCAGAGGGCACACATCACAAAAAGTGAGGAACCCAGCAGTTGTGACCTCCCACATGAGGGCCCACGTCACCCAGTGGGTGGGAGCACAGCAGGATCCATCGCACACCAGATAGCCCACATCACAAAAGTGATGGGAACCAGGCAGGACCTACCTCAAGCAGAAAGCCAACAACAGAAGTGAGGAACCCAGTAGGAAGCATCTCACACCAGACGTCCTACATCATGAAGGGGAGGGGAACCAGGGCAAGAGTGACATTACACCAGAATGCCCTCATCTCCAAGGGGATGAGGCAACCAGCAGAATCCACCTCACACCAGAAGGCCAACATCACCAAGGGGATAGGAAGCAGGCAGGAGTGACTTCACAGCAGAGGGCCCACACCATAAAAATGTGAGTAACCCAGCAGTTGTGACCTTACACCACAGGGCCCACATCACCAAGGCAATGAAGAATCCTTCAGGATCCACCTCACACCAGAGAGCCCACATTATAAAAAGGTGAGAAACCAAGCAGGAATGACCTCACACCAGAGGGCCCATATCACCAAGGGGAAGAGGCACCCAGTAGGATCCACCTCACACCAGAGGGCACACATCACATAGGTGTTGGGTATCACTCAGGAGTGACCTCACACCAGAGGGCCCACATCAAAAAATGGTGAGAAACCAAGCAGGAATGACCTCACAGCAGAGGGCCACATCACCAAGAGGATGGGAACCAGACAGGAGTGATCTCACACCACAGGACCCACATCACCAAGGCGATGAGGAACCCTTCAGGTTTCACCTCCCACCAGAGGGCCCACATCACCAAGGGGATGGGAACCAGGGAGGAGTGACCTCACACCAGAGGGCCCCTTATAATAAAAAGGTGAGAAACCAAGCAGTAGTGACCTCACAACAGAGAGCCCACATCACCATGGGGAAGACTCACCCAGTAGTATCAACCTCATACCAGAGGGCCCGCGTCATAAAGGGGATGGAAACAAGGCCAGAGTGAAATAATACCAGAGGGCACACATCACCAAAGGGGTGGAATCCAGGCAGGAGCCACCTCACAGCAGAGGGCCCACATCATGAAAGGTATGAGGAGCCAAGCAGGATCCACCTCACGCCAGAAGGCCCACATCACCAAGGATTTGGGATCCAGGCAGGAGTTACCTAATAACAGAGGGTCCACATCATAAAAAGGTGAGAAAACAAGCAGGAGTGACCACAAAACATAGGGTCCACATCACCAAGGGTTTGAGGAATTCAGCAGGATCCACATCAAAGCAGAGGGCCACATCACAAAGGGGAAGGATACCAGGCATGAGTGACCTCACATCAAATGGCCCACATCACCAAGGGAATGGGAACCAGGCAGGAGTGACCTCACACTTGTGGGCACACATAACCAAGGGGATGGGTACCAGGCAGGACTGACGTCACGCCAGCGGCCCACATCACCAGTTGAATGGGAAACAGGCAGCAGTGACCTCACACCAGAGGGCCAACATCAACAAGGGGATGGGAACCAGGCAGGAACCACCTACAGCAGTGGGCCAAAATCACAAAAGGAATGAGGCTCCTAGCAGGATACACCTCACACAAGAAGGCCCACAGCACCCAGGGAATGGTAACCAGGCAGGAATGACCTCACACCAGATGGCCCACATTATATAAAGTTGAGAAACCCAGAAGGAGTGACCTGACACTAGATGAACCACATCACCAAGGGGATGAGTCACGAAGCAATATCCACTTCACACCAGAGGGCCCACATCACAAAGGGGATGGGAATCAGGCAGAAAGCACCTCACACCAGAGGGCATACATGATAAAAATGTGGGAAAGCAAGGAAGAGTGACCTCACAGCAGAGGGCCCTCATCACAAGGGGATGGGAAGCAGGAAGGAGTGATCTCACACCACATGGCCCACATCATAATAAGGTGAGGAACCCATCAGTTGTGACCACACAGTAGAGGGCCCACATCATCAAGGTGACTGGAATCAGGCAGGAACCACCTCACACCAGAGGGCCAACATCACCAAGGGGATGTGGTACCCAGGAGGATCAACCTCACACCAGAGGGCCCACATCATGAAAAAGTGAGAAACAAAGGAAGAGTGACCTCACAGCAGAGAGCCCACATCACCAAGGTGATGGGAACCAGGCAGGAACGACCTCACACCAGAGGGCCAACATCACCAAGGGGATGGGAGCAAGGCAGGAGTTGCCTCATATCAGAGGGCCCATATCATAAAAAGTTGAGAAACCTAGCAGGAGAGAACTAACGCAAGAGGGCCCACATCACCAAGTGGAAGAGAAACCAAGCAGGATCCACTTCACACCAGTGGACCCACATCACCAAGGGGATGGGAACCAGACAGGGACCATCTCACACAAGAGGGCCAACATCACCAAGGGGATGGGAACCAGGCAGGAGTGTACTCACACTATAGGGCCCACATTATATAAAGTTGAGAAACCAGGCAGGAGTGACCTCACACAAAAGGGCCAACATCACCAAGGGTTTGAGGCACCAAGCAATGTACACCTCACACTAGAAGGCCCACATCACAAAGTGGATGGGAATCAGGCAGGAGTGAACTGACACCAGAGGGCCCATATCATAAAAAGTTGAGGAACCCAGCAGGAATCACCTCAGAGCAGAGGGCCCACATCATCAAGGGGATGGGAACAAGGCAGGAGTTGCCTCATATCCGAGGACCAACAGCACCAAGGAGATTGGAACCAGGCAAGAGTGACCTCACACAAGAGGGCCCACATCATCAAGGAGATGAGGCACCAAGCAATATCCACCTCACACCAGATGGCCAACATCACAAACGGGATGGGAATCAGGCAGGACTGACCTCACAACAGAGGGCCCACATCATAAAATGGTGAGATACTCAGCAGGAGGAACCACAAAACATAGGGCCCACATCACCAAGGGTTTGAGGCACCCAGCAGGATTCAACTCACACCAGAAGGACCACATCACCAATGGTCTGGATAGCAGTCATGAGTGACCTCACACCAGAGGGCCCATATCATCAAGGGGATGGGAACCATGCCAGAGTGACCTCACACCACACGGCACACATCATGAAAATGTGAGGAACCCTGTAATTTCCACCACACACCAGAGGGCCCAGATCACTAAGGTGATGGGAAAGAGACAGGAGTGACCTCACACTAGAGGGCACACATAACCAAGGGGATGGGAACCAGGCAGGACTGACCTCATACCAGAGGCCCAACATCAGCAATGGGATGGGAAACAGGCAGGAACCACCTACAGCAGAGGGCCAAAATCACCAAGGGGATGAGGCACCTAGTAGGATACACCTCACACAAGAAGGTCCACAGCACCAAGCGTATGGGAACCAGTCAAGAGTGAACTCACACCAGAGGGCCCACATTATATAAAGTTGAGAAACCCAGCAGGAGTGACCTCACACCAGATGACCCACGTCACCAAGGGGATGAGGCACCAAGAAATATCCACTTCACACCAGAGGGCCCACATCATAAAACTTTGAGAACCCAAGGAAGAGTGACCTCACTGCAGAGGTCCCACATCACCAAGAGTATATGAATCAGGCAGAACTGACCTCATGTTAGAGGGTCCACATCATCTGGGCAATGAGGCACTCAGCAGGATCCATCTCACACCAAAGGGACCACATCACCAAGGGGAACGGTGCCCAGCATGATCCACCTCACACCAGAAGGCCAACATCATGATGACAATTGGAACCGAGAAAGAGCTACCTCACAGCAGAAGGCCCACATCATAAAAAGGCAAGGAACACAGCAGGGACCACCTCAAAGCAGAGGGCCCACTTCAGCAAGGGGATCAGGCAACCAGCAGGATCCACCTCACACCAGAGGGCCAACATCACCAAGGGGATGGGAACTAGGCAGGAATGACCTCACAACAGAGGGCCCACATCATGAAAATGTGAGGAACCCAGCAGTTCTTAGCTTACACCAGAGGGCACACATCACCAAGGCGATGAGGAACCCTTCAGGGTCCACCTCACACCAAAGGGCCCACCTCACCAAGGGCATGGGAACCTCACACCAGAGGCCCACATCATGAAATTGTGAGGAACCCTGCTGTTTCCACCTCACACCAGAGATCCCACATCATTAAGGGAATGGGAAACAGGAAGGAGTGACCTCATTCCAGAGGGCACACATAACCAAGGGGATGGGAACCAGGCAGGAGTGACCACAAACCAGAGGGCCAACACCACCAATGGGATGAGGCACCCAGCAGTTTCCACCTCCCACCAGAGGGCCCACATAACCAAGGGGATGGGAACCCATCAGGATCCACCTCCCATCAGAGGGCCCACATCACCAAGGGGATGGGAGCCAGGCAGGAATTACCTCACACCAAATGGCCAACATAACCAATGGGATGAGGCCCCCAGCAGTATCCACCTCCCACCAGAGGGCTCATATCATGAAGGGGATGAGGCACCCAGCAGGATCCACCTCACACCAGAGACCCCACCACACCAAGGGAATGGGAACCAGTCTGGTCTGACCTCACACCAGAGGGCCCACATGACCAAGGGGATGAGGCACCCAGCATTATCCATCTCACACCAGAGGGCCCACATCATAAAAAGTTGAGGTAACCAGCAGTTGTGAATTCACACCAGAAGATTCACATCACCAAAGGGATGAGGTACGCAGCAAGATCCACCTCACACCAGAGATCAAAATAACCAAGGGTATGGGAACCAGGCAGGAGTGATATCACACCAGAGGGCCCACATCATAAAAAGTTGAGGAACCGATCAGTTGTGACCTCACTCACACAAGAAGGCGTACTTCACCAAGGGGATGGGAACCAGGTAGGAACCAACTCACACCAGAGGGCCCACATCACCAAGGGTATGGGAACCAGGCAGGAGTCACCTCACACAAGAGGGTCCACATCATAAAAAGGTGAGGAACCCAGCAGTTGTGACCTCACCCAAGAGGGCACATAACACCAAGGGGAAGAGGCACCCAGGAGTATCCACCTCTCTAACATAACCTCCTTCACCTCCCTCACCTCAGCTCCCTCACCTCACCTCCCTCTCCTACCTCACCTCACCTCCCTCACCTCACCTTCCTCACCTCCCTCACCTCACCTCCCTCCCCTCCCCTCACTCACCTCACCTCCTGCACCTCCCTCATCTCTACTCACCTGACCTGCCCCACCTCACTTCCCTCACCTCACCTCCATCACCTCCCTCACCTCACCTCCCTCAGCTCATCTGTCTCACTTCTCTCACCTCATCTCCCTCACCTCACTTCCCTCGCATCCCTCACCTTACCTCCCTCACCTAACTCACCTCCCTCACCTCATCTCCCTCATGTAACCTCCCTCACTTCACCTCCATCACCTCCCTCATCTCAACTCCCTCACCTCCCTCACCACACCACCGTCATCTCTCCTCACTTCACCTCTCCTCACATCACCTCCCTCACCTCACCTCCAGCCTCCCACACCTGCATAACCTCAAATCACTCCTTTCCTCACATCCCTCACCTGCCTCCCTCACCTCCCTCACCTCACATCCCTCTCTCCCTCACATCTCCTCCCTTAACTCACCTCCCTCACCTCACTTCCCTCACCTCATCTCCCTCAACTCTCTCATCTCCCCTCCTTCACCTCAACTGTCTCACCTCACATCCCTCACCTCACCTCCATCACCTCCCTCAACTCATCTCCCTCATCACATCCCCTTCAACTCTCTCACATCTCCTCCTTCACCTCACCACCCTCACCTCCCTCACCACACCTTCCTAACCTCCCTCACTTCACCTCCCTCACCACTCTCACCTCCCTCACCTCCTTCACCTCACCTCCCTCACCTCATCACACTCACCTCACCACACCTCACATCCCTCGCCTCACCTCCCTCACTTCTCTCACCTCACCTCCCTCACCTCACCTCCCTCACATCTTCTCACCTCTCCTCACTTACATCGCCTCTCTCACCACCCTCACTTCACCTCCCTCACCACATTCACCTCAACTCCCGGACGTCCCTCACCTCACCTCCCTCAACTCTCTCAACTCTCTTCCCCTCATCTCCGTCACCTCACCTTCCTCCGTCCGTCACCTCCCTCACCTCACTTCCCTCCCTCCCTCACCTCACCTGCCTCAACTCCCTCAACTACCGCACTTCAACACCCTCACCTCCCTCCCCTTCCCCACTCCCTCCCTCACCTCACTCACCTCTCCTCCTTCACATCACCTCCCTCACCTCACCTCAACTCCCTCACCACCATCACCTTCCTCACCTCACATCCCTCACGTCCCTCAACTCACCTCCCTCCCTCACTCCCTCACTACCCTCACCTCACCTCCCTCACCTGGCTCACCTACCTCACCTCAATTCCCTCACCTCACCTCCTTGACTTCCGTTCCCTGACCTCACCTCCCTGACATAACCACACTCACCTCCCTCACCTCCTTCACCTCACCTCCCTCACATAACCACCCTCACCTGTCCTCACTTCATCTCCCTCACCTTACCTCCCTCACCTCAACTCCCTCAGCTCTCCTCACCTCACTTCCCTCACCTCACCTCTCTCCCTCCCTCACTTCCCTCACTTCTCCTCCCTCACCTCACCACCCTCACCTCACCTCCCTCACCACACTCACCTCTCTGCCCTCTCCTCACCTCCCACCCTCCCCCACCTCCCTCACCTCACTTCACTCACCTCCCTTACCTCCCTCACCTCCCTCACCTCACCTCCCTCAACTCTATCACCTCAACTCCCTCACTCCCACACTTCCCTCACCACCCACCTTCCCTCACTCCCTCACCTCACCTCCCTCAACACCCTCACATCTCCTCCCTCATCTATCCACGCTCACATCACTTCCCTCACACCACCTGTCTCACCTGCATCACTGCACCTCCCTCACCTTAACTTCCAAACCTCTCCTTACCTCACCTCCCTCACCTCACCTTCCTCAGGTCACCTCCCTCATGTCTCTCACCTCCCTCAGCTCATATCCCTCACCTCCGTCACCTCACCTATCTCACCTCACCTCCCTGACCTCTCCTCATCTCACTTCTCTCAACTCCCTCACTTCACATCCCTCACTGCTCACCTCTCCTCACCTCACCATACATCCCTCACCTCACCTACCTCCACACCCTCACATCATCTCCCTCACCTTCTCTCATCCCTCACAACTCCTCCCTCACCTAACCTCTGTCATCTCACCTCACTCACCTACCTCCCTCACCTCACCTCTCTCACCTCCCTCACCTCCCTCACCTAAACTCACTAACCTGCCTCACCTCCCTCACCTCACCACATCTCCTTCAGCTCACGTCCCTCACCTCACATCCCTCAACTCTCCCCCCTTACCTAACCCTCACATCCCTCACCTCACCTCCCCTCTGTCACCTCTCTCACTTCCCTCGCCTCACTTCCCTCACCTCCCTCATTTCCCTCATGTCTCCTCCCTTAACTCAACTCCCTAACCTCTCTCACCTTCCTTACCTCAAATCCCTTTCCCAACTCATCTCACCAGCCTCACCTCACCTCCCTCACCTCGCCTCAACTCACCTCCATCACCTCACCTCCTGCACCTCTCACTACTCCTCACTCACCTCACCTCCCTCACCTCACCTCCCTCACCTCTTCTCCCTAATTTCTTCACCTAACTCACTCCCTACCTCACCTCCCATCCCTCACCTTCTTCAGCTCTCCTCACCTCACCTCCCTGACCTCTCCTCATCTCACCTCCCTCACCTCATCTCCCTCACTGCTCACCTCTGATGAATGGTGATTCATCCCTCACCTCACCTACCTCCACACCCTCATGTCATCCCCCTTACCTCCCTCACATCCCTCACCCCTCCTCCCTCAGCAAACCTTCCTCCCCTCCCTCCAATCTCCTCCCCTCCCCTCCCTCATATACCCTCCCCCACCTCTCCTCTCCTCACCTCAACTCCCTCCCTCCCTCACATCACTCACCTCACCTCCCTCAACTCTCTCACCTCAATTCCTTCACTCCCACACCTCCCTCATCTCACCTCCCTCACCTCCCTCACCTCTCCTCCCTCAACTCTTCTCCCTCACCTCACTGCCTTCACTTCACCTCTGTCACCACTCCTCTCCTCTCTTCCCCTCACCACCCTCACCTCACCTCCTTCACCTCTCCTAACCTCCCTAAACTCCCCACATCACATTCCTCCCCTCCCTCACCTCACCTACCACACCTCCCTCACCTCCACATCCTAAATATCCTCCCTCACCTCACCTCCCTCCGTTCACTTCCCTCACCTCCCTCACCTCCCACCCTCCCCAACTCCCTCTCCTACCTCACCTCACCACTCTCAACTCCCATACCTCCCTCACCTCACCTCCCTCACCTCTCTTACCTCACCTCCCTCACCTCACCTCCCTCACAGCTCACCTCTCCTCACCACACCATACCTCCCTCACCTCACCTCCCTCACCTCCCTCACCTCCCTTACCTCACCTCCGTCACCTCACCTCCCTTATTTTCCTCACCTCCCTCACGTCTCCCCCTCACCTCACCTCCCTCATCTCCCTCACCTTCCTCACCTCAACTCCCTCACCTACCACATCTCACCAACCTCACCTCACCCCCCTCAACTCTCCTCACCTCCCTCACCTCTCCTCACCTCACCTCCCTCACCACTCTCACCTCTCATCACTCATCTCACCTCCCTCACCACCCTCACCTCTCCTCACTCATCTCACCTCCCTCACCACCCTCATTTCTCCTCACCTCGCACCCCTCTCCTCACCTCCTTCCTTCCTTCATCTCCCTCACCTCACCTCCCTCACTTCCCTCACCTCTCCTCACCTCAGCTCCCTCACCTCACCTCCCTCACCTCTCCTCACCTCACCACCCACACCTCCCTCACCTCACCTCCCTCACATTTCCTCTCTCAACTCTCCTCCCTCAACTCACTGCCCTCACCTCACCTCCATCACCTCCCTCACCTCGCCTCCCTCAGCTCATCTCCCTCACTTCTGTCAGTCCTCCTCCCTCACCTCACCTCCCTCACTTCTCTCACCTCACCTCCCTCCCTCACCTCCCTCACCTCTCCTCTCTCACCACCCTCATCTATCCTCATTCACCTCACTTCCCTCACCTCTATCATGGCACCTGCCTCACCTTAATTCCCAAACCTCTCCTTACCTCACATCCCTCACCTCACCTTCCCCACATCACCTCCCTCACCTCCCTCACATCACATCCCTCACAACCCTCACCTCATTTCCCTGGCCTTGTGATCATGTGACCTTGTTTCCAGCCAGATAATATAGGATGGAAATCCCATCTCAAGGTCCTTAATAGTATTTGCAAAACCTTTTTTTTCAAATGATTAGGATGAGGTGAGGGAGGTGAGATGAGGAGAGGTCAGGGAGGTGAGGTGAGGAGAGCTGAAGAAGGTGAGGGATGGGAGGTGAGGTAGGGAGTGAGTTATCAAGGATTAGGACATGGATATATCCTTTTGGGGGCCACCATCCAACCCACTACACCAGCCCCACTACACCAGCCATAAGATACTTTGATTTTGGCTGATGGCTGCAGCTTATGGTGTGGGAGATTGGCTGCTTCTTTCGAGTCACTTAAGTAAAGGTCTGACATAAAGAAAAGGGGCGTTAGGGAGTTGCAGGTGACTGAGCAATACCTGGAGCGGAATGAATAAGGCACCTGGAGGGTTTTTAGTATACAGAGACCTTTACCTGGCACTTGACTTGAGAGTGTGCAGGAGTTTACAGGGCAGGAAAGTCTCAGGCAGCTGTCCACCTTGCCTTACTCTTCATGTACAGTTTTTCCCAAGCAGGCATGACTGAGACAAAGACTCAATTGTAAGGAAAACATGTTTTATAGAACTTGTCAGCATTGACACATATGGTCTACCGTAGGCTCAAGTGACTCCCTTTACATGTGGACCCAAGCTGACACTGGATTTGTCAATTATGTTGGAGAAAGAAATGTTCTCTTAAAGGCAGCTGCCTTTGGTCTATGCAGTTCCATAGCAGGATGCAGTGAAAATGGCCATGATGGCATAGGGCTGTCAAATCTATGCATCAGAACTGGAGGTGTAATGCCACTTGACAGAACTCATAAACAGTTAAGTACTGCAGTGTAAACAACAAGGTCATCAAAGAGGAAGGATAACTTAAGAGTCCATGTGTGACAGATGCTCAGGGCTGTGCACTGCACATGGTAAATTCATAGTGACAAATCAACGTCAAGCTAAAAGTTTCCTCCTGTTTCAAAGTTTGCAGGTCAGAAATTTCAGTTAAATGGCATAGACTAATGGACATTCTAGTGAGGCTAAAACCAAAGAGACTTTATCTTTCTCTCAAATGCCATTGAGTGTCTGCAATGTTCTTTGGTCAAATTCTTTACTGGATTCCGGGAACAAAAATGTGCCTAGTTTCACTCTTCTAGGAGAGGGGGATTGGCTTGCTTCTGAGATTGTTTTTAAATTTTGGGGATAGTGCTGTAAAATCAAATTGTATCTTAGTAACTCTTTAGACTCTTTAAAAGCATGGCTTATGAGAGGCTTGATAAACTGATAAAACAGCCAAGGCCCTGAAAGACCCACACCCGTGTCAGTGACAGAAGTCCAAGCTACAGATACTGAAGGAGGCCTCAGTCCCATTCAGGAAATGAAAGCCCTGTCACTGAGAATGAACCAAATGTACCTTTGGGAGGATGGTTTATGGACATTTAGGACTTTGGATTTTTAACCCACAGTAACAAGGAAACTTGATTTCAAAATTGGGATTTAATACTTTGGAACCTTAATTCATAAGAGTGTGTAATGTGTGCCCTTTTAATTTCTCTGTGAAGAACTTGATACTGGCAAACGTGTACTTTCAAATTTGCAACATTTCTATGATTTCTGAATTGTATTATTGGATGCTTTTATGTATTTAATCTTAGTTTGTCATTTACCTCATCAAATGTCTATGGTTAGCTGTGTTGTGGATGGCTGGTAGAACAAAAAGTTGTTTCTGATCATTGGATATGAGTAGCCTTGGAGTTAATTTAAATTAATGCAATTTATCACCCATATCAGAGACTTCTGGGATGAAACTCTAAGTCGTCCACCAGCAGTTCCCAGAGGCCACTCAAATGAGTAGCCCCATAAAAGTGTGAGCAAGACTGTCCTGATAAAGGTCTATTCTTTTTCCTGAAGGGAGAGGCATATTCCATTCATTATACGCTTCAAGGCATAGTTGAGTTGGTTAAGAGATTGAAAAAAACAGGGGAGCATCAGTGACAGTTTCCCTTCTCGTTCCTAATGGTACCAGCATGTGAAGGGAATTTGATTAGTATAACTTTTAACCTCCCTGCTCTTATATTCACTGACACTGGCTAGGTGAGGTGACCTACTTGACTGGCAAAGTTGGGAAGAATAACTGGCCATGCTTTGCTAAGCTCTTCTTTCCTTCATCTTGGGAGTGAGTCTGGTGATAGAAAGACAAAAGTTCTCTGCTCCACTGTGGACATGCCCCCCTCACATGGGTTTGCCTGGAAACAACATGCTACAACAAAGTGGGTAAGTCTGGATAATTCTAGAATTCAGTTGACAGACACACTTGGCTATGTCATGAAGCCCCATTTTCCAACATGGGAAATAGTAAAAAGTGACATAATGTGTGGGCTCCAGTGCAAAATGAAAATATAGTGCCTCTTGTTCCAACTGCAAAGATAAAGTCTTGTTGAAAGTATTTGCACTGGGGTGCATAGTGTCCTCCCCAAATTCATGTTCACCTGGAACCTATGAATGTGCCCAAGTAAATTCTTTTTTCAGATAGACTCGAGATAAGATGACATCATACTAGATCAGGGTGAGCCCTAAATGGGTTCTGTGGGTTGTTCTCTCTTTTCTTTTTCATACATGTCATCTCTTTCAGCAGAAGTGTTTGGCTAATATTGGGAAGTAACACGAGTAAGAAAGGGTATGATAAGATTCCTTGGACCTTCTTGTTTCTTAAAAAAACAACACTTTCTTTCTGTGTTAGAAGTAAGTTCAGATTCAAATGGAAAGCATGGCCTCCAGACCTGTTAACACCTTCACTTAGTCTTGGATGTGACCAGTAGCACAGAATTCTGGTGGAACTCAGTAAGACTCCAAATGGGTTCCAAATAAGCATGTCATGGAAAGCACACCATAAACAGGGTGAAAACTAGATGTGAATGGGGCAGCAGGAATGGTGACAGACACATATATTGCACATGTCTCCTCTGCTCATGCATATATTTTATTGTCCCATAAACTTTACTTACAGAACGTAAGTTCAAAGATAAAATCATTAAGAATATTAAGACAGCAATATCAGAGCATGAAACCAAGCAAGCGTGGGGCCCTTCTGAGCATGGTTCATCTGGGACTTTATAAACTGGTAAAAGAGCCAAGGCTGTGAGATACACACAACATGTCAGTGACAGGAGTCCAAGCTACAGATATTGAAGGGGCCCTCAATGCCCCTCAGGCACTGAAAGCCCTATCACTGAGAATGAACCAAAATATAAATTTAGGAGGATAATTTATGGACACTTAGGACTTTGGATTTTTAACCCACAATAACAAGAAAACTTCATTTCAAAAGAAAGTGTGAGGTCTTCAAGTTTGCTTTGGTTATTGAGGGTCCTTTGTGGTTACATATCAATTTTGGAGTCGTTTCTTCTATTTCTGCAAAAATAGGGGATTTTGATAGGCATTGCATTAAATCTGTAGATTGCTTTGTGTAACATGAACATTTTAATAATACTTCATGAACATGGGACGTCTTTCCATTTATTTATGTCTTCCTTAATTTATTTCAGTACTGCTGTAGTTTTCAGTGTACAAGTCTTTCATGTCTTTGGTTAAGCTTATTCCTAAGTATTTTATTCTTTTTGATGGTATTGTAAATGGAATTGTTCTCCTAATTTCTTTTTCAGATTGTTCATTGTTAATGTACAGAACTGCAAGTGATGTGTGTATGTTGATTTCATATTCTGCAAACAAACTTTGCTAAGTTGGTTTATTCTAATAGATTTTTTGTTCTAATAATTTTTTGTGAAATATTTAGCATTTTCTACATCTTTTTCAATAGTTTCCCTTTCAGCCTAAGTGTATCCTTAAATCTAGGGGACATTTTGACCTCCATCTTAGGCTTTCATCTTATTTCTCAACTTATTCAGAGTCTTAGGTAGTTAGTGTTCTCCTTATTGTTTGCCACTTTGGAGAATCCAACAAAATGTTCTACTCAAGGTGAGACCTCTTTTCTCTTCCACTCTGAACCTGAATATCACTTATTACTTACTTCATTCTCTTAGAAGGTAGCATTCGAAGTTTAACGGGTGATCTTTCTTAAAGGAGGTCAACATGCTCACCAAACTCAAGACCTCTGGTGAGTTGTGTCAAGTGTATAGGAATCATATTAACTTGTTGGCTGTTAGCACCCCTGGAAACATTTCTAAAGTGGCGTTTGAGATTGATATTCAGGTTTATTGGGCACCACATTAAAGAGTTTAACAGAATAAGAGTAGGCTGGTCTTTCCTAAAGCAGGGTTTATTCAAGGGTGACCTTGTAGCCACCTGCATCAGGCTCATCCTCGTTGAGTCATTGAGTGCCCTCAACCCCCCTAAACTGTAAACTCCTTATAGACAAGAATTATGTTTTATAGCTCTTGTTCCCCTTCCCTATACCTAAACATGCCTGGAATAGAAGGTTCCTCTTCGAAAAGGTGTTGCTTTAGTTTAAACTACATTAAGTACATGTATATATGCATTTCCCACTGGGAAAGGAGGAAACATTCCACAGGATTCAAATATCAAGCCTTTAAACTTCCTTGAACCCAAAGATATATAAATAGTTACATAACTATCCTCCCTCTATACAACTCTAAGATGATCATATCTAAGTATGGTCATTAATTGTTTTTAATTGCACACAGGTAATAAGCAAAGTGAAAGGAACTTCTTCCACCAAAGTAAAGGCCAAAGTTCAAAAAGTCAAATTAATATGGGATTTGTTACTATTCTAAATAGTAAAGAACACTGACAAGAAATATCACAGTGCTATTATCATCTTTTCATTTCCCATTACTGTTGTTTATATTATCTTCATGGGATTTCACTGAAGTTATCAAGTTTTTTATAGTCAAATTAGAAAACAAAATGCCTTGAAATGCCAATACAAAGAAAAATGAGTCAGAATATGAAAAAAATGTTTTAGACAAGTTGACAACATATATTCTTTGCTCATTTCTCTTTTTGAGACAAGTTCCATCTTATTCACACCCACATGTACAATACACTGAATAAAATACAACCTCATCACTCGATGGTGATAAAAAAAGGAAAGACAAGCTGGTTCCAGAAAATTCCTCTATTCCTATTATCTTGTTGCATCTGGCAAAAAAGAGCATTTGAAATATTCTCTAAAGTTTTGTATTTTATTTTATAATAATTTGCTTATTTATCTCAATGTAAATATTAAAAATGCATGAGAAATATGTTAACATTTGGCATTTGACTATTCCTATCTATTTCCTTAATGTTTCCTTTGCCTTCTATGATGATCTTTTGGGATAGACAGCACATACCACTCTCATACACCCCAGACTCTACAGCCCCATACACATGCAAAATAGCTTGTGTGGGGATGTGTTAACATACACTTGGTTGAGGCAGGAAGGCTGTAGAGTACATCGTTTTTACACCTCAACATTTCAAGTGTTTTTGGAAAGTAACCCTAGTTGAGTGCAAGTTCCATCGATTTATCAAATGCATTTCAGGTATACCTAGGTATGTCCAGTCAAATGGTAAGGCTATATTGCTGGGAGACTATTTACATGAGCAAGTGAAAATAAATCAGTGAAAGAATATATTATAACCAAGAGTCAGATATAATAGGTCAATCAAATAGAATGTAGATCCCAGAAACATATCCACACATTTCAACAGAGGTGCAAAGCCAATTTTGAGGAGAAAGGATAGTCTTCTTGACAAATGGTGCTGGAAGCATGTAGTACATGGATATAGTGCCTAGGTAGCCATATGCAAAAGTATGACCTTTGATCCTTACTTCACACTATATAAAGAATTAACTAAATGTAGATCAAAACATAAATCTCTAAAACGTGGACAAAATCTTTTTGACCTTGGGTTAAGCAAAGATTTCCTAGAGATGACACCAAAAACAAGATCCATAAAAGAAAAAAAGTGATAAATTGGGTTTCATCTTTGGAAGCCATTATTAATAAAAGAAAAGCCACAGCTTGGAAGAAAATATTTACAAATTGTATACCTGAAAAGACTTGTGTCCCTAACATGTATAGAACTCTCAAAACTCAGTAATTAGAAAAATTTTTTTAAATTAACAATATGGGTAACAATATTTAAAAAGAGATCCTTCCAAGGAGTTGTATGGATGCAAATAAGCACATGAAGTTGCTCAATGTAATCAATTATTAGCTAAATGAAAATGAAAGTCCCAGGAGATACCACTACACACCTATTGAATGGCTAAAATTAGAAAAGTCCAACCACCTCAAGTATTGGTGAGGCAGTGTAGGAACTGCAAGTCTTTTACACTGCTAGTGGGAAGGAAAATAGTACAGTCACTTCAGTCAACAGTTTCACTGTTTCTTTATCAGTTGAACATACACCTACCATATGATCCAGCCTTTCTTCACCTAGATATTTATGCAAGAAAAATGAAAGCATAGTTCATACAAAGACTTGTACATGGATCATCATAGCATCTTTATTTTCAATAGACAGAATTGAAATAACCTCGAGCACCCATCAACAGGCGAATGAATAAATATACTGTGGTATATCCATACAGTGAAACACTACTCAGCAAAATAAAGTGATAAACTATTGATACCCACAAAAATATGAATTACTCTCAAAATAATTACATTGAGTGAAAAAAGCCATATAAAAGAGTCCTCACTCTGTGAATCCCTTTATATAAATTTCTAGAAAAATGCAAACACATCTATAATGAAAGAAAGCATATCAGTGCTCACTTGGGGATGTTGAGGGGGAGGGGTGGAATGTGAGGAAAAAAGAGGCTTTATGAATGAGGCATAAACACTTGCAAGTGATGGATATGTTCCTTTTCTTGACTGTGTTGGCAGTTCCATGGGTTTATGCATATTTCAGAACTTAAATTGTGTTTTTAAGTATGTGCAGTGTACTGTGTCCATTCTATTTAACAGAGTCATTTTAAAAAGGCTAAGAACAGACGTTTGTCTCAACAAATAAATGTAACAAAGAACAGAAAAGTCAGCTACAGTATGATCTCTGTCAGTTGAATTTTCCTGTAGTTTATTTCCTCAAAAACTATATCCCAGTTCTTAAAAGAGATGGGACTCAATAAATGGTTAAAGAAACCGCCAAAGCCATCAGCAGGGTGAGTTCCAGCTACTTTTTAATTGTGAGACACTAGGTGCACAGTGCAGACATGCTAGGATGTTTGATCTTCCAGCCCAATATTTTAGAGAGGATATGAAACCCCCCCCCCGTTAAATGCCTGCAAGTGATGGCCAGAGTGGAGTTTGGAGAATGATGTCTGTGATCTTTAATATGGTTGTGCCTTTGTAAAGAGTCTCACTCAGAATTTCCAGGGTAAATTTGGAGTCATTTTTTTTTGTTTTTTGGATGATATATATGTCTAACTCACCTCAAGAATATATCCACATAGACTTGAAGTTAGGGACCAGCTGGTGTAAATTTGTGTGGTTATCTCCTGACCTAATCTTTTAGCTTCTTTTTGTTCCTTGATTGTAGTTAAACTTCATCTTGCCTCAGGGTCTTTGTATTCACTGTTCCCATGTTTTGGAAATATTATTTCCAGAAAAATTTTCTATAAATGATTCCTTTCTATTCTTTGGAACTCATCCCTTAAAGATATTTTTTCCTTGATTGTCCTACTAGCCTAACTCAGTCCCAATTTATCAGATTACCTTACTTCTTTCACAGGATAATAATCAAAACAAATATTATCTTTGGTGTCTCTTTGTATTTAGATGAACTTCTTCCCAAAGAACTCAAGCCCCACAGTGACAGAGGTTGTTACCATTCTTATCCCTTATTCTGGGTCTTAGAACTGTGTCTGGCATGTAGTAATCACTCGAGGTCTGTTGACTGTGTAAAGAATATGTGAGTAGATGAACAGATTTGGAGTTATTTGAGGTCGCTCTTAATGATGGCTGGTGTTGGTGATTAAATTAAAATTGTAGGTTTTAGAGTTGGAAGTGATCTTGCTGAGTCTCAGAGCTATGGCAAAACTCTCCCTACTATAGCATCCCTGACAGATTATCAAGTCTGAGTTTGAATAACTGTATATGAAAGACCCTAACCAGGGCAACCTCCTAGCTTTCTTCAAGCAGATCACAACCTTCCATGAGAGTTTGCTCCCTATTATTCAGCTGTAATTAGGAGAAAATGGTTTGATTTACCCAGAATCATCTTCTCTCAGTCTCCTTGTTCTAGTCCCTAGAGAATATACAGGACAGAGTTTCCTCTAAATTACATCTTTTTGGGTTTGCATTCCTGCTTGTAACAAAATAAGCACCATGCTATTGCAAAATTCCCCTTGATTGTCTGCACTTGTTGCTACATTCCTTGTTAGTGTTTAGAAATAATTTGTCTTAATGTTCCACATTATAATAGATGGAGTACAGAAATAAAAGAGATCTCAGGGTTATGTCAGAAGCAATCAGACAGATATTTTCACTTACTCTTTTAATGTATTTAATACTGACACTGTGAGGAATTGAGCAGTATAGTCACCGAGTTATTGCCATTGCTGAAATAAATGTATTTATGGTGAAATTTATGGTAACTTTGAAAGCATTAGCTGATGGGGGAATTGTCAGCTACATCTTAGATCTCTGAGCATTTCTCAAAAAGTTGTGATACGAAACACCTCTGCCTTTTCTTGTATTTCTGTTATGTTCAACTACTTCACAAAAAGCATTCTTCATATTCCTGAAATAATGATGGGTTTAGTTGAGATTCTTTTGGGCCCCAAGAGACCAACATGTGAGCATAATAACGTCGAGTTACACAGAGCCTGGATGTTTGGCTCCAGACTGAAAGCCCCATGGAGTCCTTTTTTCACATCTGTTCACCAATGTGTATGAATGGGAGAAAACCAAAAGTTCTGGTTTGTTTGATCAAGGGGAGCCACACTCCTTTTACTTGTGCTGTGACAAACAAAGAGGTGTAAAATATCTGAAAAGAGCCTCTTAGGGTTTGGTAGAACGCTTAAGTGGGATGTAGAGAATATACAACAAAAATAAAAGCAAGTGAGTACTGCTGGAAAGCTTTTTCAAGGACAGCTAACAAAATAATAATAGTAGTAACAACAAGAGTAAGATTTATTTTAAAAGACTTAAGAGTGGCATGGATTCCTAACCACTCTACATGTATTAACTCCACGCCACAGCTCTGTATAATGGGTGAGGTTATTAGGCCCTTGTTTTTCAAGGAGGAAGTGAAATACAAAGAAGTACCACTCCTGAAATCCCACCACTAATAGTGGTGGAGCTGGCTGAAAAAGATCCAGGCAAATTAATTTCAGAGTTAGTGCTCTTAACCAGTAGGTTATGTACCACAGGTAATATTTGCACATTTTGAAATCACTTTACAAATACTATTTTTACCCCTAACGTACACAGGGAATACCCAGGGAATTTGGCATTATAATTATTTTTATTTCTTTGCCAATAATCTGTTAACTTTTGGCAGTTCAGTATCCTTCCCCAACTTCTTAAAAATTCAGCCTACAATCCAAAAAAATAAGGGCTAGTGAAAATAAATATCTTGTAAATCCAGTTCAGAGAGTAAATAAAAACCAAGGCCCCCAAGGATGTAAAAGAGAAAGCAAAAGAAAAGAGACAAGAAGCCCAAACCCTATGATTAAGCTCCACATTGTTAGGTAAAGGGGCATTTAATTAATGCTTCTTTAATACCTTGCACACAGAGGCATGTCTCTACAGAAGCCAAGGAGTCTCCTTTTCATCACTGATTCATGGTATGCTTCTGGCAAGGTCACTTCCTTCTTTGAACCTCAAAGCTTTTCATCAATACAGTGAGGGTAATGGAACAAGGTTAGCTCTCACAAGCCAGCGCTCATGTTCTCTCATGTTACCTGTGAGTCTAGGTAAGTGCCGAATGTCTTTAACATGACAGATTATATTTATTCTTAACCATTTCTCTTCTTCTGATTTTTACATAATTTCTAATACATAGTAGAATAGTAGAAAAGAAAACATACCACACTGAAAAGTAACTGATACACTAACTTTCCATTCTCATTTCACTGTCAATTCAGCCAAAAGCCTTCTGTAGAATTCTGTTGCAGACCATGAAAACACACTCTAATTGTTCCAAAGTCTTTTCCATATTTGGTAGCCCTGTGATTTCCATTGGCAGAATTATCTTGGACTGTCATCTGAAAATCTATTAAAACGAAATTAAGTAACAGGAATTCATATCATTGGTATTGCAGAAAGAAATCCTTGAACTTATCTTACTGTGTGAACCTTCATCCATGTACAAAATCAACAAGAAAGGTTAAACTTTAAAGGCAACATATTCCCATGAATAGAAGGGAGAACATAATACAACTAATATACAATGCTAACATTATGTACCTACACATATATACAAGTGGTCTTGAAATATATTCCCAGATATTAATTGGATTAAAGTTTGGGGCAATAAAGCATTTTTTCTCATAGAGAACATTATTCTTTAAGGCACATACAGACACACATATCTGCCCCGCTGTCCTCTCACAGTTTCAGTTGATTCCAGTCATGTCCCCAGTTTATTTCCCCATATATTTATTCTCGGATTAGTGACTTTTGAATAGGTGTTCATCTCATTAGAAATACCTGTGCCATGACTGCAGAGTACTCAGATTTCTTTTTGGCATTTGGTGGCATATGATGGGGAAAGTGACAAGTTGTATGACAGGAGAGGTACAAGGTGAACCTTAGAGTAACTAAGACTTTATGCATAGTTCTTAATCCCAAAAGGAAAAGAGAAGGATAGCAGCAAAAGTCATTGGAATAAAGGACCTCTCAGATGAATCAGCATTAGGAGAATTCATTGGTTACTGACTGTCCAGTCGGTTTAGATTATAAAGTATTCTTGAGTGACTGCATCACTTTATGAAAGGATCTACCTAACTATAGATTTCTTTTGCTAGGATTAGTTTTTATGGCAATAATATGCATAGAGAATGGCAATTGTGAATTCGTGTCTTCCCCAAATTGAAGACACTCGTTAAGGTACAAGTTTACCCAAGACTGCAAGTGATTTATCCATACTATACTAACTGAGGCTGTGTCTTACCATTCTTGTTTGTTAAAGGAGATAACAAGGCTAACTTTGAGTAGAGTAATAGCAGGATACTTAGAAAATACTTTCAGGTTAAGTTTTGTAAACAAAGTTCAGTGTTTACCCACCAAAAGCAAATCAGCTCCTTTAGTATTGCAGGAAATGACTTCATACTTTTTCACTGCCACTAAAGGAATTTAAAACACCTGTTGGATATATTCCCTCCTAGAATGCCATTTGTACACTTATTCCTAATAGGACCTGTTATTTTAAATGCAAACTCATTTTATAAGGCTCAGAATTGATACTCAGTATTTTTAGTGATCACATGGTTTAGGGTTCTCAGATTTGGGCTCAGACTTGCATTTCAAGCATTGCAATCTGGGCTTGTTGAATGATTTCCTTGCAACCAGGAAAAATTGTTTATCTGAATCAAAAGTCCAATTAAAGAAATGTGATAGTGGTGATAGTGGTTGATGAAGCAGACTAGTATAGGAGCTAGGGCAATTATGGACAAGTTACATTTAACTTCTCTGTGCCTCAGTGTCTTCCTCTGAAACTGAGTTTCTTCATCAATGGGGATAAATACTGGTACCAATCTGACAGAGTTATTGTAAGAAATGAAGGGGTTCACAAATTTCCTAAAGGCTTAATGTTTGGCTTGTCATTACTAAATGCTGGTAATTATTAGTAAAACAATATCCCTCTATAATTTATTATATCAAAATAATAATGATAAGGGCCTGTTATTTTAGTAGTTCTATTTTTTGGTCATATAGTTTAGACTAACTCATATTGTTTAAATGTGAAACCAAGAAGAAAAACAGTTTTGTTTTGTTTTTTTAACCTGGTCAAGAACCCAAATCACCTGATTCAGATATGTTTCTAACTTGGCAGCTGCTTTGAATCTGTCACAGCCAGAGAAAGTAATGTCTCAGAATGTGACAGCCTTGTATTTGTGTAGCATAAAAAAGAAGATACATGCTAGGTAAGATATATACCCCTTATCCTAGTCATGCCACATAGAGTGCACAACTCTTCCTGCTGGGTACAAACATTGTGATCCAGAGCCTGCCATTGCCTATTATCAGGAGCAGGAAAGCATAAGAACCATATGTGTTTGCCCTTAAGTTGGTCTACAACACAGAGACTGTCAAACAGCCTCTGATAGTACCCTCCCCCTGGACAACCTTCTGTGTTCTTTTGAGCATGCTCAGATGGAGTCTGCCATCAGTGTGGTGGGAGTTCACTTCACTTCAAGTGTGTCCACGTTGAAGGGTGAAATTAACAAATACTAACCAAATTTGTGGCTGTCCAAACTAGGAAAATACTTAAACAATCAGGACATGAAGAATCAGGCAAATACTCTTTTGGCATCAACCCAATAAAAAAGCTCCTTGGTGAGAAAAAAGTTGCCAAAGATGAAAGCCCAGAATAGTGCTACTGTAGCCTAACCACAGTGTCAAAGCAAATAACACACATACACACAAACAGAAAAGGAAGACCTCTTCACACTAATGCCCCAAAGTCCTTTATGGGTCTTCAAATTGAGCAGATTAGGTAGGTTGATGGTTGTCCTTTATGGACTGGGTCCACCTAACAAGGCTGGTTACTAACAGAATATCTCATTTAATAGACATCCCAAATTTAATATACCTTGCAATCAAATGCACACATAGTCACTCATGCTTTTCCTGTAGACTTTCCAAAACAGAAAAGGGCAGCTCCATTCTTCCTGATGCTCAGTTACAAAATGGGATTCATCTTTGACATTTTTCTTTCTCTCTCCATTCACATCCAATACAGAAGCAAAATGTGTCAGCCCTATCTTTGAGATAGAACCAGAATTTGACAATATCTCGATTTTTCCACTATTACCACTCAGGATTAAGATTTCGTTGTCTGTCATCTTAATTATTATCTCTCTGAAATGTGTCCTTAACACAGTGGCCAGAGAACCCTTTGAGAATCTAAGTCAGAAGAATTATGTGACTTCAGTGTCTTCCCCTTCAGCATAGTTGAAGCTGAAGTTCTTAAAATGCTGGAAAGTTGCTACATGATTACCCTCCACATTATATATTTGATCTCGTCTCCTCCACCTCTACTCCTTGCTCACTCTTTTCCAAACACCTTATACTCTTTAGTCCTTGATGTTCAACAAGTATAGTAGGCAGACATTTTCACTTGCTGTTCTCTTTACCTGAATTGCTGTTCTCTTTACTATCTACAATACTCATCCACTCACTCTTTTAGGTCTTTTCTCAAATATCACCGTCTCCATTATGAGGCCTTGCTTGGACTCCCTGTAATAACCTGCAGCCCCACTAATACAACCTACCTCCTTAGAAGCCTCCCTTCTGCTGTAGAATCTGTTAAATGAATGAATGGAGTGAGCTATGTGTAATTTCCAAAAAAATAAACATCAACCATAAACACTGGTTGAGAGACGGGTTCAGAGTATAAAGAATAAAAGAAGTGTAAATTCAGGCCTTACCATTCACCATCCATTCCCTCAGGGTTCTGCTATGGTGTATCTTTGAATAAAAAGCACAATTTGATAAGACTAATTAATAGCTTAAATTTGTTAGAATCCCAAACCTTTTATAGTAGAAATGTGATAAAAATTGTGTCAGAGGTTCTCAACAAAATGTTAGCAAATTGAAGCCAAAAAAATATAAAAACAATTATATACCATGACCAAACGGGATTTGTGTCAGGTATGTAAAGCTGGTTCAACATTTGAAAATTAATTAATATAATCCACCCAAGACAAAAAGGAAAACAAAAACATATAAATACATGTGGAAGATGCATGTATTTATTTAAATCCAGCGTGCACTCATGAGAAAAACTCTCAGTAAACTAGGAATAGAGAGGGACTTTCTTAACTTGATAAATACGATCTACAAGAAAACCAAGAGCTAACATCATGCTTACTGGAGAGAAACTCAATGCTTTTCCTCTAAGATTAAGCACAAGGCAAGTATGTCTTCCTTTATTATAACTTTTCAATATTGTGCTGCAAGTCCTTGCTAATGCAATAAGGCAAGAAAAGGAAATAAAATGTGTATAGATGAGAAGGAAGACCTAAAGCTGTCTTTGTTCACAGGTGACATGATCATCTATGTAGAAAATCTTAAAGAGTTGACCCAAAACTCCCGTAACTAGTAAGTGATTATAGCAAGGATGCAGGACCAAAGGTTAATATGCAAAAGGCAATTGCTTTCCTATATACCAATAATGAACAAGTGGAATAGGTTACAAAAAAACCCCACACTATTTACAATAACACTGTGAAAAATGTAATACTTCAGTATAAATCTAATAAAATAAGTTCAACCTCTATAAGAGGAAAACTATAAAACAGTGATGAATTAAGTCAAAGAATAACTAAATAAATAGAGAGATATTGCATGTTCATGAAGAGGAAGACTCAGTATTATCAAAATGTCAGTTCTTTCTGACTTAATCTATAGAAATTCAGTGCAATCCAAATCAAAATCCCAGCAAGTTATTTTATGGATATTGGCAAACTGACTCTAAAGTCCATATGAAGAGGTAAGAGACCCAGAATAGCTGTCACCTCATTGAAGAAGGACAAAGTTGAAAGAATGACACTACCCAGCTTGAAGACTTATTATGAAGCTGCAGTAATCAAGACAGGGTGGTATTGGTGAAAGAACAAATAGATCAAAGGAACAGAATAAAGAGCCCCAAAATAGACCCACATAAATACAATCAACTGATCTTTGGCAAAAGAACAAAAGGCAATACAATGGAACAAAGATAGTCTTTTCATCAAATAGTGCTGAAACAACTGGATGTCCATAGTAAAAAAAAAAAGAAAGAAAAATCTAGGCACAAACTTTATAACCTTCATAAAAATTAACTCAAAATGAACCACAGACCTAAATGTAAAACACAAAACTGTAAAACTTCCAGAAGATAACATAGGAAAAAACCTAGATGACCTTGGGTATGGCAGTGACTTTTTTTTTTTTTTTGCACGGGCCTCTCACTGTCGCGGCCTCTCCCACTGTGGAGCACAGCCTCCAGAAGCACAGGCTCAGCAGCCGTGGCCCACGGGCCCAGCTGCTCTGCGGCATGTGGGATCTTCCCAGACTGGGGCATGAACCCGTGTCCCCTGCATTGGCAGGTGGATTCCCAACCACTGCGCCACCAGGGAAACCCTGACTTTTAAAATATAACACCAAAGGCACAATCCCTGAAAGAAAGAATTGATAAGCTAGACTTCACTAAAATAGAAAATGTCTGCTCTGTGAAAATCACTATCAAGGTAATGAAAAGAAAAGCCACAGAGTGGGAGAACACATTTATAAAAGACGCATCTTGTTAGGGTAAAGTGGCAACTTGCAAGCTTTTTACATGTACAACTGGTGTAATTTATTTTGGTATGCAGTGTGAGGTACAGACTTTAGTTTTCAATGGGTGTGTAGTTTTCTAGGCATCAGTTTTAAAGATTATAACCTGACTTTATCACAATCAAACTTCCCAGACATACTTAGAACTATTTGTGGATATTCTTTTCTGTTTAATTTGTATATGTGTTCATTCATGTAGTAATGCTACAATGTTTGAATTGTAGTGGCTTTATAGTTAAGTTATATGGCTGCCTGCTAATTAACAGATACTCAACTTCTAGTAAAATTTATGACTTGTACCTGAATGCCTCCAGATTATGTTCTTCATTCAGAGTCTTTACTATTCATTCAATATAAATTCAGAGCTCATATACATTAAAAACTGAACTAAGGTTGCTAACATTTTTTAGTTTTCATCTATATTCTTAGATTTAAAATATGAGAAAGTAATAGAATGCAACATTTTTTAAAACCTCTATTGACTCACATTTTCTGTCTCTAATTAAAACAGAATATCCTGGGCTTCCCTGGAGGCACAGTGGTTGAGAGTCCGCCTGCCGATGCAGGGGACACAGGTTCATGCTCGGGTCCAGGAGGATCCCACGTGCTGTGGAGTGGCTGGGCCCGTGAGCCATGGCTGCTAGGCCTGTGCATCTGGAGCCTGTGCTCCGCAATGGGAGAGGCCTCAACAGTGAGAGGCCCACATACCGCAAAAGAAAACAAAACAAAACAGAAAAACAAAAAGAACCCAAACAAACCAGAATACCCTGTGGAATATCTTTGCATCATTTACCTGGTTTCATTAATTCTGGCTGCTGAAGTTAATTTAAATTCACTCTGGTAAAATGAGGGCTCAGTATAAGCTTTTAGCATACTCAGTGAGACTTACAAATAGTCACCTGCTAGGTGGTAAACAGTAAACAGTCCAGTTTATTGCAAATAATCTTAGCCAATAAATGTTATTTATGCTCCATTTAAGAATAAAGATGTTAATCTGAGATCACAAAATGATCTTTTTGTTAAAGCTAGAAGCAATTCCTCTTTGATTAGTTGCAAATGCAAATATTACCCAACTTCTTTCTCCTTCTTTGATAGTTGTATAGAAATAAAACTAAATGTAAGCTAAACCCACTACAAATGAACTGCACTACAGGCCCAGTATCTTCAGTGATTTCTAGATGATTTCTATGCTCAAACCTTCATTCTATCCTCTCTTCCTAAACAGAATTGTTTTGTTTTGTTTTGTTTTTTTGGTTTTGAGTAACTTTTATTACACAAGAGATTCGTATTCTTTATAGAGAAATCATGTAATCAAATAATCCAAAAATAGATTAAAAAACAGCCATAATTCCATCTCTCAGATATATTATCACTGTATCTATTTTATAGTATAGCTTTCTTATATATATTTTTAATATCTTTATTGCAGTATAATTGCTTTACAATGTTGTATTAGTTTCTGCTGTATAACAGTGCATCAGCTATACGTACATATATATCCCTATATCCCCTCCTTTTTGCGTCTCCCTCCCACCCTCCCTATCCCACCCCTCTAGGTGGTCACAAAGCCCCGAGCTGATCTCCCTGTGCTATTTGGCTGCTTCCCACTAGATAGCTATTTTACATTTGGTAGTGTGTATATGTCCATGCCACTCTCACTTCGTTCCAGATTACCCTTCTCCCTCCCCATGTCCCTAAACAGAATTTTAAGAAGATAGCCAAGATAAAATGAGAAACTGATTTAGACTTAGGTCCCAAATTTACAGCTTCAATGATTTAGGAAAATTCCTTGACAGCTATACTGAGCCTCAGTTTTCACATTTGTAAAAGGGTGAGGAAATAAAAAACAGATACTTCTGGAAATGCCTGTCATTCTGATTGGATATTTTTAAAATGTTAACTGAAATTTAAATGTATAAATTATAAAAAGAAGATGACAGAAAGGCCTATTATCATTTTATTACCCAGATAAACCCTGGTGGTCCACTGATAGGAGAAGGGGCTTCTCTAAGTAGTTTTCTTCATTGTGATTTCTGGACACTCCCTTCTTTAATCTGCTTTTGGAGGCAGCGGGTGACATTTTGGCAAGTTTTATTCAATTTCTTTATGCCTTGATTTTAGGAAAGAATAGTAGCTGTGCTGAGCTCTGCCAGGTCAGATAGAATTTTTGACTATTCTCTTTTTCTCTCTTGTAGACAGTCACTGTCATTTGGTAAGCCATAAGTCTTCCTTTGCTTTGACTGTGGTTAGTGTGTTTGTTGGATTTCTAAAATATATTTTTAGTGTTTACTTGTTTAGATTGAAAAGATTGGGCTATATTTTTTAAAGTTTATCCCTCCATTTTGGAAGGCCTTTTAAATTGTGATATTGCATGCAAGAGAGCTAACGGAATTCTGGACTCCATATTTTCGTTTTTACTTTTTTTTTTCCTCAGACTTTGAACTAACAATGGCTAAAAATGACAGGAACTCAGACCCAAATACTTTTTCCCTTGTCAAGCACAGAGAATATGTGAAAAAATGAAATTGTGAAATTGTTTTGCTCCTCTTCCTTTCCTCCTTTTTGGTCAGTTACCTTAGTCGTCCACCTCACTTTGTATTTCTAGCCTGGCTTCAGAAAGACCTGAATTTGATGAACTACACACTGTTGGAGTAGTAAATTGCTAGAAGGAATGTCAGCTTCATGGAATTATATTCAAGAAGGATGGTCCAGCCAATTTCCTCACTTCCATTGTGAAAGGAGTTCCCTATTCCTAAGAAAATGGATGTATGTCCGACTGACACAGAAGATGGAGATTTATCCCAGTGCATTTATATATGTATATCTATTAAAATTATATATATATATATATATATATATATATATATATATATATATATATATATGCCTAATGGAAATATCTCAGATGTTCTATTTTGTTTTTTTCTTTAATTTTAATTAGAAAATTGTGACCATTTTTTAACTCAAAAGAGGAAATCCTTAAAAATTAATTAAGAAGACGTTCTCGGTAGTCTAAGGTTCAGAGTGACTTGGCAGAGAAAATTGCTAAATGGTTAGATAATAGTGCTGGTATGCTTGGCTATTGTAACACTTTACATTTGAGTTTCTCTTCCTTGAAATTACAAGAACTATATGACTCAAGAGAAAGACTGGTAATTAGGAATATTCTGCTTGCTTTTTATATAGCCTATTGAAGAACATTTTGATTAATTATTTGGAGCTCATAGGAAGAAACGTTCATGATCTAACTTTTGAACAAGTAGTGTTGCAACACAAAGCTATGACTTAAAAAGGAAATTTGAAATGACCTATTTCTTTTAGCATCTCAATCCAGATATCTGTCAGTAAAATGAGTCACTTTTCAGTCAAATGGGTGGTCAGCAATATAATTTTTTACTGTGAAGCTGAAAGACATCATTGCCAAACAGAGCATCTGCAGTGTTAACATCTATATTTGAGCATCTTTTGTTTTCCCAAGGGGTGCAAGTGAGGAGAAGGAAGGCAGAGAAATGCACTTGAATAAAGCTTTTCAAGATGGATAGAACAGAGAGCATTCCCAGAGGCAGGTCAAGTTCAACCCAAGAACAACTCTCTCAGTGTTTTCACAACTAGGTAAAATACAAAACCAGTAGTAACTCAGCTCTCAAATCAGTGCTGAAATCAAGCAGAAGGTTGTTAATATTGATACGGTTAACATACATCAAATAGGATTACTGAATTTCCTGAATCCAAAAGTTCTCCACAGTGTTGACATTTCCTTACTGAACTCCCAGGGTTGTTTGGTTTAAAAGGCTGTTGGGCTCAAGATGCATTTGGTTTTAAATAATCCTTCATAAAAAGTTCAGCTTTCAGTCTAATATGATTGAAACCCAGCTTCAGTGTGTCTTATAATGCACTGAACTGGAAAGACTCTGGGCATTGAATTATTCAAAACATGGTAGGCGAAGGAGTGATATGTGGGGAGGAGGTGATCAAAGAAATCAGTGCACTTGATATGTCTTGTTATCTTATTTTATTTACCTTGTAGAACTCTTCCAAATATTAGAGGAAAGAAAGCAATATCAATTTTCACCTGTCATGTTCCACACTTCAATGATTAATGAATGTCAAATTCAACCACAGTTTTCTGTACCACCTGCTCTGCAATAATATTTCTGAGCCTTTATTAAAAATGAAAAATTGTCATTGAATTTCCAAATATGATTCTGCAGTGGCTAATTCAGCTTGTTTTATTAATAAGCTAGCATGATGAGTAATACTAATTTGATGAGTAATACTAATTTAATATGCCAGCATGTAAGGTTAAAGTGTAAATTAATCCTGCCAAAGGTGATGAGATATGACTGCAATGTGGTGGTAGGGCACTCACCTTCCTGAACAAACCCTGCGAGCACACAGTTCTTGGGAGAAACCAGTACTGCATATAGTAGCAAATCTGATATAATTTTGCATGTCTCCTGTAGCAGTGGAATGCACACACACACAAACATGATCAGGGGTGAAAAAACACACATGCACACCTTAGACGCTTACATTAATTTCTGAATATAGTTCTCCAGAAATAAAAAGCTTTACTGATGATTTGTATTTTTATAGTTTATTGTTTTATCCATACTAAAACACTTCATGAAATCACTTCCTGTTTTGTTGTCCATGGAATCCTTTCAATTTTGAGATGCTAAATATAAATCAAAATAACGATTATAGTCCTTGGCCATGAAAGACTAAGTTAAAGAGAACACGGTGACTGGAGATCAGAGCTGCCACAGAATTATTCTCTGCTCCAGAGACCATTAGAATATCACTGTGTACCCACGTAAGGATAGAATGCTGCTATTGAGAAACTAGCTCTCTTTTATTTCTACTGAAAGGAGAGAATAAAAGGGGACCTTGGCTGCGTGAGTGTATGAGACTTTCTCTGTTTTGTACAATAAGCCAAAAACAATACATGAAATAGCCTCGCACCTTTTGTCTTTTGTACCCAGCTCCTTCCTGTATTGCTCCTGATCAATCACACTTAAATCAACAAGAGTTGCTTGAACATTTTGACAGTTATGTTCCCCATACTCTGAAGCATTTCTAAAGGGTTACTGAGATAAAGCTATTTCAAAAATACTTCCTCCAAATTTTTTCAGGGTGGCATCAATGAAAGTAACTTAGAGGGAAAAAAACCTCCACCTTGAGTTCCTGGCCTACCACTCTAAGGCCAGGCAAGCATAAACCTTCATAGCAAAACCTAAGTTTGCTCCCAGTTGAGAATTTGGTTTCCATGGTCTTATATAAAATGTATATGGAGACTTTAATTCCCTATAAGCCCTTTCCAAAGAGTGAATACAGTTCATCATTCGTAAGAGATGATGAAAATTACAATTTTGTTGAATAGGTGGAATATATATTACAGATAATATATATTTATTTTTAATATATATATAAAATATATAAAGTTACTATTCAGAGTCCTAAAAAATGAATTTTCCTTACTTAGCAGGAATGAACAGTAACTTGATCTCTAAACAATAAAGCACCTCGTCATAACAGACTCAAACAAATATTTGATATCACAATGATATCACAATTTGATATCACTGTTCAGGTGTAAAGAGGGAATAGCTTCAGTTTTCCTCTTTCATGCACCCCATTATTGCATCCTGGACAGAGGGGATTTTCTTGATTTTAATCTAAAGGAGAAATGTTCACTTTTGTTGAGATGGAAATTGACAACCTCAGTAGGCAGAGGCACTGTTTTCATTTGGCTGAATTCATGTTTCTAGTGATAATTCAAGGTGTAATAAGGTTTTCTCAGCCACTCCAAAATCTGAAAATGATAAGCATCTCACCAGAGTTTCAGGATGGCCCATTACCTATTCTGTGGAAAGGGTATTCAAAATACCATGCTTCATCAATGTCTTCTTTGACTTATTAATGAATGGACAACTACTGAGTTAAGACAGTGTCTTATCCTTGCTTCAAAAATAAAAAATAAAAACAAACAAACCCCACAAACACACAAAAATCTGTTAACGATGAAAACTTATTATGCCAGGCCTTAGTACGGCCTGACTTGGAAATTTAGTTTCAGAGGCTTTTGTGAATATACCAAGGCAATAGGACCTAGGTGTATCTTATTCCCACAGGCCGCCAATAAATATTTGCTTAACGGACAAAAAAATAATATATAGTATAGGAGAGAACCTGACAGATGCTTAACATGATTGAGTGATAGCAATGCCCAAACTCATCTGTGATCAAGCACTATGAAAGTATTCTCCTAAGGATAAACTTATTACAAATAAGAAGTGAAAATTCAATTATGGAGATACTTTCAGTTTCAGCTCTGATATGCAAAAAGCTTGGAAGTTGTCACTGTATCTTGTCCTTACAAGACAATGCTGTACAAAATGAAAATCAGTGACTTTTCTCAGACGTGATTAATAAAACATGTAACTATGAAATAATTTTAAAATGGTAATTATGTATGTGTATATATGTGTCACTGAAAAATCTGTGTCAAAGAAAACTGAGGCTATCAGTATAAACTCATTTAACTTCTATCTCTTCTTACCTTTATTTCCTCCCAAACTTACCAGTATCCATCCAACTCAAAGAATACAAGTGATTTTTATATACTGTGCAAGGTTTTTTTTTCTTATTGATATGTCCATGTTTCCCCAATTCTCTAAATTATTATCTACATCTTCAGGATCTCCTTTATCAGTTCCTTCATCTCAACATATAAAATATAAGTCCTTCTCATTCTAAAAAATTCTTTTTTGCTAATTATTTTCTCTTTTCATCCAAACTCCTTGAGAGTAGCCTATTCCCACTGTTTCACTAGCCCCACCTGGCCCCCACAGACAGCCCTACACCCTCAATTTATTGCCATCTGGCTTTTTGTCCACCACTTCACTGAACTGCTCTAAGGTCACTGGGGACCTAACTGCCCAAATCCAATGGACACTCACATTCTCTAAAGGATGACACTGTCATCTACTTCCTCCTTCTTGAAACTCTATCACCTTTCTCCTTCCCAGAATTCTTTCTCTGCTTATTACTTAAATGTTGTCAGTACTCACAATTCTCTGAAATCTCATCCATTTTCATGATTTTAATGACTGCTGATATGTGCTGATGGCATTCAAATTTTTATCTTTCCATGTCTTCACGTGCATGTCCAGTTATCTATCAGTTTGTCTTCTGAATTCTACAGGTGCTTTAAAATTCTACATGTCCAGAACTAAAGTTTTTTCCCCAATTCAGTTCCTATCCCCTATTTCCAAACTCAATGATACCACCACCCATCTTTAGTCACACAGATGGCGGTTCAGCCTCCACCTCCTACTTCTTCCTTACTTCCCAAGATCAAGTCTTGCTTGTAATTTCCTAAATACAATTAGAACTTATTTCCTCCCTTCATCTATACCTTATTTCAGACCCCTTTCTTCTTGCTATTACCTGGTCTAGAAGTTACCAAATTGCTGTTTGGTGGAACCAGTTGTTAGACATTTCTATTAAAAAAGGACTCTAGAGTCAAATAGCTTTGAGGATGGCTGTGTACCATATGCCTGCTGTGACTATCCAGAATGAACATTAGCCTACAGCAGGCCCGAGAATGTGTACAGTAAAGAAACCTGATTAACTTTACTTAAGCTAGGTTCTTCCTTCTGCCGGCCTATAAACCTCTCAGTAGGGTCAGGAGAGGAGGTGGCAGCGTGAAAGTCCCAGTTGAAAATAAAAAACACTGCTCCTCAGAAGAGTGGGGCATAATTGTCTCCAGGCTTCTTCAAATTCCTCATCTATACTGACATCAGTGGTCTAAAATGCCACCTGAACTTGTCCTTTCCATTCTTAGCTATTTTCTGAGGAAACCAGCTCCACGCACATTGGTGGTTAAGACCCGCTCCCCTCCTCCTCGCTGCCTCCTTTAGGGGCACTTGCCACTGCCTGGTGACACTGCACTGATTCTACAGAGCCTGTGCCTGTGGCTCTGTAACACACCCCTCGCACACTCACGTCTCTGGACTTCCACTGTCCTCTCTGCCTTGAGTGTCCGTGCCCTTCACCAGCTGACTCACCAGTTTTTCACGAGTCCTTTAAGACTTAGCTTAGGGACTGCCTCTTTCGATGACTTTTCTTTGCCTCACAGCTCCCCTTCTTCTTCACAAACAGTGACTAAAAGCCCTAAATATGCCTGTCACAGCATGTCACGTGCAGGATGAGACATCTGCTGTGCGTGTTCCCCTCTCACTCCACTGTTAAAGGGCCAACACTATATCTTGCTCATTGTTTCACTCCTCTAACACTCAACCCATGACTAATGAACTAACTAGTACTGTAGTAGCCCTCTTAGTAACAATCAGGCAGGACCTTCTACAGGAAATCTGACACTCCAGGTTTTCTCTGATCTCACCTTTCACTCTGATTGAACTAAAGACTTATCTGTACATGCTTTACCAGGGAGACATAATTTAATCCAGAGATGTGTCATCACATACTCTTACATACTCTGCCATTTAAAAATTCTGCTCACGATGGGGGAAGGAGACAGCTGTGCTTTCTGACAGCCCCACTGTTTTTGCACTTCTAGTGCTCACTGGCTTCTCTCTCAGTGCCTTCCTTAAACCCTTCTTCTCTTAACAAGGAAACAGGATAACAAAGTAATTAAGAGCCTGGGTTCTGCCTATGTGTGAACAGAAACATAACCTAGGACATAGAGAATAGACTGGTGGTTGCCAAGGAGGAGGGGGTGGGAGAGGTTTGGATTGGGAGTTTGGGATTAGCAGATGCAAACTGGTGTATATACAGGATGGATAAACAAAAAGGTCCTACATGGGACTTCCCTGGTGGCGCAGTGGTTAAGAATACGCCTGCCAGTGCAGGGGACACGGGTTCAAGCCCTGGTCCAGGAAGATCCCACATGCCAGAGAGCAAATAAGCCCAATGTCACAACTACTGAAGTCCAGGCACCTAGAGCTCATGCTCTGCAACAAGAGAAGCCACCACAATGAGAAGCATGTGCACCTCAACTAGAGAAAGCCCACGTGCAGCAATGAAGGCCAAACACAGCCATAAATAAATAAATAAATAAATACATTTATTTTTAAAAAATGGATGTATTTATAAAAACGCAAAAAGGTCCTACTGTAGAGCACAGGGAACTATATTCTATATCCTGTGATAAACCGTAATGGAAAAGAATATGAAAAAGAATGCATATAAATGTGTAACTGAGTCACTTTCCTGTAGAGCAGTAATTAACACAACACTGTAATTCAACTGTACGTCAATAAAAAATAAAATTTTTTTTAAATTGCCAGAAAAATAGTCACATAAGGGGAACTTCCCTGGTGGTCCAGTGGTTAAGACTTCACCTTCCAATGGAGGGAGTGAGGGTTCAATCCCTGGTCGTGCAGCTAAGATCCCACATGCCTTGTGGCCAAAAAACCAAAATATAAAACTGAAGCAATACTGTAACAAATGCAATAAACACTTTAAAAATGGTTGACATCAGAAAAACTCTTTAAAGAAAAAATTCACATAAATCAGAAACAAATGAAAGATAATAAAGTCCATACATTAAAAAAAAAAAGAGCATGGGTTTGGGTCACATCGCAACTTCCCATTTACTTATAGCTGTGTAATTCTGGGTAACTCACATAATGTCTCCTCAGACTGTTCATCTATAAAATGGGGATGGTAACAGTTCCCTACCTCAGAGCGTTGCTGTAATCCATAAACACAGTTAAGTGCCTTGGTAAATGTTTGAGGCTCTCTGGTTATTGTGAATTAAAATACGTCAATGGCTTCTGGCCGTGTGATTTATAATAGTTTGATGTTCAACCAAATGGTAAAACTATTCCATTTATTATTCCCATCTCTTTTTAACCCTTAGCCTGCTTTGTTGTTTATGTTTTCTCCCACCACAGAGTGCTAGTTCCAGGAGAGTAAAGGCTTTATTTTGTTCACTGCTGAAAGCAATAGCACCTAGAAGAGTACTGTACATATAAAGCCCTAAATAAACACTAGCTGAATGAATGGTGCAGAGTGTTACAAGGAAAAGTACACCAAAATTTTCATTATAATAAAAAAGGATAGATAAATCTTTCTCTAATGGCTTCCAGTCAGTAACTGAAAACACCATATCCTATAATAAAAACATAAGTAATTTATTAAAATTTGAATGCAAAAACATAATTTTAAAAGATTTAGACCTATGTTAGGCGTGAGAGAGTATGGATGCTTTCTTGAAATTCACAATCAGATCCAAGAGTATCCCTTTCAGAATGTTCTCGTAGATTGAGTTTACTTTTAGTTGTCTTTGATGAAGCAGTCACTATTCTACCTTCTTTCTTAACAGAAATGTGTTTGTTTGAAGACTCACTTTTAATTGGTTTATTAACCAAAGAATTATTTTGCCCAATTCCTTTGCTTTGCTGCTTTACAGGTGAGTCAGAGCAGGAATGCAGGTCCTTCCCAGGTTGTTTCTTAGCAGAGTATTTTTTGGTATATTGACCTGCTTTGCTCATTTTCTCTGAAGAAGACCTACTATTTCTAGATAATTCCTCTTCTTTTCTTTGACTTCCAGTTCCAGAAATGACGTCTGCTGAAGGAGAACATGTTCTAACAATGAAATCTTCAAAAGACTGCTGCTGCTGCTCTGTGACTGGGACCCCCAGGTTGTCTTTAGAAGTTTCTAAGTCCTCCTGAGTAGACACTGGGACACGGAAGGAGTCTAGAGGCAAAGGAATCCTAGCATCACCTGTAGTTTTCTGAAACTGGAGGGAAAAACAAAAGACAAGACAAAAATTCAGTGATGAACAAAGCCAATCATTACAAAGTAGAGTTCAAACCTCAATGTTACTCTGTAATCTTATTATTAACACAGTCAATTGATTATTCAGAAGATTTCAGAGCCAGTTGTTTTTGTAATTATATCTTGCCAAGTGATTCTCAGCTTAACCTAGCTATATCCAAGGCTATCTCCACTACATTTTCAGACTTTGGTGATTGGGGTAGTTATTATCCATTTCCTTTCCCTCACTAAAAATAAAACCCTATTCTGTAAGATAATTAATTTCTTTTCTATCCTCCAGGCACATGTAAACAGTATAGAGTTTGTAACCAGACTGTGTTATCAAGCTGTCAGTTCCCAAGACCAGTCTGAGATTGGTTGATGGGGGCTCCAAGTAAGGCTAAAGGAAAAGCTGACAGGTTTTCCCCTCCCATTCCCATAACCAGGTGATTCACTGTAATATGTTACCTATTAGCTATGTCTGGATTACTTATTTTTAAAATTATATCAGTATGTGTACCTTCATTAGTGTTCCTTCATTGTAAGCTGACTGCATACAAATAGAAACCTAGATAAAATATGAATAGAATAGACATTTATACATTTAAAATCTGGAATATTTTCTCTAATGTCTTCTTTCTTCATTAAGGATAGTTTGCTTTAACTCATAAATTTTCTAAAGAACTTCCACTCTCCTTATTTACAACAATACAGTATCATGAAATGGGCACATATTTACTAATCTCAGATTTGGAAAGGATTCCAGAGTCTTCTACCTCCCAAGCATGTGAACTATTAGAGACTGATCATTATTGTTTTCTCCCTGACTTGGTCATTTCCTTTTTGCTAATCATTCTTAGAATCATTAAGTGCTGTTCTGTCCATTTACTTGAATATTTTGCATTTGTCCTGGGGCACCCTGTTTTGATTCTGATTTTCCTTCTTCAAGTGCCTTCTTTTCTTCTTTAGGTGGACTACTAACAGTAGAATTCATCTGGGGACGACCTAGTAAATGAAAATCTGACTGATCTATACCAGCCATTGTGGCCAGCTGCCCAAGCCTGGTCCAGAGGAGGAAAGGAGAAAAGACAAAGGTTATTATAATCACAGAAGAACAGTTTAGATTTCCCCAGACCTACAATCATGAAATACTTCTAAAATGTTAAAAGCCAACATCCTACTCCAGACTACAAGCCTCTCTCTCCCCCAAATTCTCAGCCCTTTCCAGATTCATCCTCTAGGACACATCACACTGTCTCACTAGCAGCTTCAACATGTACCATGCACCTCGTCCACTGCCTGTCACACCTCCATTCCCACACTTCCTTACCAACTTTCCTCCAGTTTCCAAGAATGTGTTTGTTCCTTCCTTCCCAACACCAACACCAATTCATTCACTGACAAAACACCACTCCATCAACTATCAATCTATACTTCCCTCTTTCAGCAAAATTGCTCCCTGTTGAGAACCACTGACCTATATCTCCCCTGCAGATTAATAATAATTTTTATGTCTAAGGCAAAGATAACTTTAATTCAAACTTACCAAACAAGCAAAATAAGTGAAAGATAGGAAAATTCTTATGCATTCCCAAATATTTTCAAAGAAAATTACCTTCAATTTAGTCTTTACAAAACAACTATACCTACTAATTACTCTGTCTACAGGTTACTCTTTTATAATGGGCTCCCCACTCTACCAAAACAGGCTTCCCTATTTGCATTTCTTTAAAAAAGTAATTCCTCATTTTAAAATGTCAACTATATTACCTATAATTACACTAAATTTGGCTAAATATAGCCACGTAAGTGATGAAAATTGCTCCAGTTCCTCAGCACACTATGTTATAGGCACAAAGAGAAGAACGCCATGAAGAGGAATGAATTAACTCAGCATCTTTAAGGAGATCCAAGAAAGCATGGAACTTCTGAAAAGAATTCTCAATGCTGCCCAAAACACCTTCATCATCCAGGATCATGCTTGTCAATGAGTGGGCATGAAGGGCTTCAGACAAACAGAAATTTATATTTCTTAACTGGGCATTTTCATGTTCCAGCTATACAAGAAGACTGAAAATGTCTGACACGATTTTTTCTCATTGTCATCAAAAGTAGTCTTGCCTAGTTTCAAGGAACAAAACTAAAACACTCAAAATGTAATTAATTTTTAATTAACCTAACTCTCCACCAGTAAAGACAGAGACCATATCACATAATAACCAAAACTCACAGGCACCCAACAAAGTTTCCTATATAACACTTAGGTGGCATATAAATAAACCAAAGTTACCGTTTTATTAATGATCTTTCACAAAAGATCACATTTCTAACTGGTTCAATTCATAATGGGGCCTCATTCCACATTAGAAAATTACCTGCTTTAAGTTGCCCTCAAATTAGAAAGTGAATTATAGAATCTAATTTGAACAAAACATAATACAACTCTGCTGAATATTAGGAATTAACTTTAGTGAGCAAAATATCTAATGCTTATGTTTAAAAGTCCTAAATCATACCCAACACAATTTATTAAATGTACGATCACCAATATTTTCTTTGGCTTCTTGAAAATATTCACCCCCGTGCACTCTTCCCCTTCCACTCATCATCTGTGCACTTAAAACCCCCTGTAAGCTCAACTCTAGTATTTCTCAGAAAGGCCGTTAATGTTCATGATGCCCCTTTTGCCTTACATGAGCAGGTGTTCAACATTTATTGAATGAGTGTCTGCCAATCCAATGGATGCACTTTCAAAAGTTCCTCCCTACACTCACCCTGTGATAAATTATATTTAGATAGAACTTTTAAGATTATGCCCTGCTTTCATGCACATTACCTAATGTAATTCTCATAGTATATATTTTTATCTTTCATTGCATTCTTAGAAGTTTTCCAATATCTTAAATTTATTTAAATGATTCACTTTCCTAATTCATTACCAGGAGAGTCTCATCATGTCTTTTATGTTACTGTATATACAATATATGCACAGAAAGTGCCTTCTTGAATCAAAGAATCATAAATAGGAAATAAGCTAATGTCATATAAAAGCACACACACACACACACACATACACAAAACCAGATTTGCACATTTTTAAAAACATGTTTTCTGGAATATAGATCATATGATCACTAAATACCAGTAAATGCAAAATTCCATATGATACAACCAATTTGAAACATATTGCAGTTTTAAAGCTTACAAATTATGTGTATATGGCTTAAAATCAAATCAAAATAAAACGAAAACACTCTCAAAAGCAGCAGAAGAAACTTGTTTACCTCACTGACTCATCTATCAGCCTTCAGTCTTATTACTCTTTCCTCCTTTAACTGCTTTAGGCACTCCTCCAGGTTTTCCTAAACAAACAGAGTCAATATTATAACTAATTCATAGTATAATATCCAAAAGTCTTTCCAGGTATTGGTCCCATCAGGATTTAGGGGCAGAGCCAGAAGTGAACTCAGATTTTAGTCTGCTACTGGTAATATCATACTATGCTAGTAAAATGAATTATCAAAATCTATCAAGTTAACATAGTAAAGATTTACTTGAATTCCACTCTTTCCAACATAAATTTGTGGCAGCCCACCATAAAAGGCATATGCATATAACATAGTAAGTCAGAAATAAGAAGTTAAGACCAAGAAAGAACAATTCTAATTTTATTTGTGGGTCTCTTTATAGCAGGAAGTCCTATTAATGAACATGCTTAGCATACCTGAATTGCATAATTGCAGATTCAAAAGCATGTTTTTAAAAAGTAATCACTTTTAAAGCAATTTACAGTCAAGCACTGTTCCTGGAGTTCCCTGGGTATTAAATAATCTAATCATCAAAACCCTAAGAGGGGGCTTCCCTGTTGGCACAGTGGTTAAGAATCTGCCTGCCAGTGCAGGGGACACGGGTTTGAGCCCTAGTCCGGGAAGAACCCACATACTGTGGAGTAACTAAGCCCATGCGCCACGACTACTGAGCCTACGCTCTAGAACCCACGTGCCACAACTACTGAAGCCTGTGCACCTAGAGCCTGTGCTCCGCAATAAGAGAAGCCACTGCACCACAATGAAGAGTAGCCCCCCGCTCAACGCAACTGGAGAAAGCCCACGAGCAGCAACGAAGACCCAACGCAGCCAAAAATAAATTTATAAAACAAAAAAACCTACGAGGAAAGAACGATCACTAACTCCATGTTATTTTACAGATGAGGGAAACAGAGGCAGAGAAGTAGAATAAGTAGAGCAGCACAGCCAAGGTCACACCACTAAGTAGCAGAGCCACACTGTGGACTCATGAAGCTGGGTGTCATTCCTGTTCATGGAGGTGGTAGTCTTCCCATTCACCAAGGTCACTGAAATAAAATGAACACTGATAAACTCTCTTGGAGTTTTAGGAACTAAGACACTTCAGTCCTTGAAGTGGGGACACTGCTTGCAATAGGCAGAATTCTAACAGAGCCCCCAAGATTCCTACTTACTGAAGTACACAAACCTTCCACTTATCCAATCAAACTCTAAATCTAGGTGCTGTAGTGAAGGGATTTTGCAGATGGAATTAAGGTTCAAAATCAGTTGATTTTTTAAGACAGGGAGATTATTCTAGGTGGATGTGGCCTACTCAGGCACCCCATGAAAAGGACCTGAACTCTTCCTGAATTGAAGTACAAAATGGACAAGAGGGAGACTCTCCATTGCTGGCTCTGAAGAAGTCCAATGCTGCGGCAGGGAAGGCAAGAGAGAGGCCTCTAGGAGCTGAAACTGTCCCCCGACTGACAGCCAGCAAGGAAATGGGGACCTCTGTCCTGCAACTGCAGAATCTGAATTATGCCAAGCTGAAGAAGCTTGGAGGCATTCTTTCCCAGAGCCTCTGGATGCTAACACAGCCAGACTGACATCCTGATTTCAGCTCTGTGACCCACACAAACTATGGTGAACATCCAACGTTTGGGGCTCAATATCTTACACTTATATTTCACGTGCTTTAACACTCTCAGGAGGGAACCCACATGTTCCCGAGTGTATCTGAGCAACAAGCCCAGTCATGCTGTGCCTGGACTTCTGATCTACAGAGCTGTGAACTAGTCAAATAGGTATTGTTTTCAGTCAGTAAGAGTGTAGTAAAGGAATCAATATCCTACTCAACCTCCAGGTTCATGAACAAAATAAATGATTGTTATTGTTTTAGGCCACTGTTTTGGGGTGGTTTCTTATGCAGTGATAAGCAATCATAATACCTATACTTATGAAAACAGTAAGGTATATTTATACATGTTAACTGCTTTGAACAATTACTTAAAGAATGAGGAACTCTATTATATGCCATCATTGGGAGAGGAACTGGTATCACTTTCTGGAGAGTAGCTTTGGGTACCTAACAACAATCCTACAGCAGGAGTTTACCCTAAAGAAATCAAAGATGTGGGCAAAGATTTATCTACCAACATGATGTCATAAGATTGTTTATAACCAAACCCTAGAAGAAAGCTAAGACCCTCCAAATTGGGATTGGTTTAAACAAAAACAGCTCACCATATGAAGGAATGCACTATGAAGCCACTAAGAAAAGAATGACAACAGGTCTCAACCAGAGTTGATGAATGGGCTTCAGGAGTTCTACATTCAAAATATATCTGTGCGTTTTTCCTGGGAGATGGTGCATAAGCTTAATCAAATTCTCTGATGTAAAAGAGTATTTAGTGACAAGACAAAATATTTTTCATACTCTTTTGAGACAAAAGAGCAGATTAGGAATGTGTACATGCAGAGGTGGCTTTTATTTCCTTCAACGAGTTGTTCATTGTTTTCAAAAATTTTCTCAATTAACATATATTTTTATATTCAGATCATGTTTAAAAAACTGACAGTCTAAGAACTTCAAATTCTTTAATGTTTCATTACTAAAGCCAGCCAAGTTTTCAATGGGGAAAAAGGGGAAAAAATTGCAAAATTCCTCTTCTTTCAATATAATGGTTTAATAAATCTTCTAAAACCGATTTCAAAGAAATTCTAAACAAATAAGCAAGCAAACAAAAAAACCCTAATCACAGTCAGAGGAAAGTAGAGTAACACTTCCTGACTGGTTCTAAAGAGCACATCAAAGCGCAGTTACATGGAATATTTTCTCCCTCTAGTGGAGGGAATTAGAACACAGTGTTAAATTTTTGTGAAAAAGTGTACTCTCCTCCTACAAAGTATTAATAATTCATGTCCCTTACGTGGAAATATGGAACCAAAAAAGTTAGAAAGTAAAATTGCTTGATATTCTATTACTTAAGTAAAACTAATGATAAGGCTTTGGAATAATTTTCCTTCCTGTCATCTGCTCTCCCTTCCTCCCTTCTGTACACTGGCTAGGGTGATTTTTCTGAGACAAAGCTCCCATCATATTGGATATCAAATTTTATGTTCACCTTTTCTCAATTTAACATTGAAATCAATCATTTCTCATATAATCAGGGGATTCATAACCTTGATTTTTTTTTGTGGGCTACAAAATATTCCACTGAGTGGGTTTACTGGTTAACCATTTTACACATTTAAATTCTTTCCAACTTTTCAATAGTATAAGATAAAATAACCATTTTTATGCATGAAGGCTTTTTTCCATATTGAGAATAACGTTCTTGCAATAAATCCATAAAAATGAGTTTGAGGTCAAAGCAAATGAACATTTTTAAGGCTCTGAGGCACCTATCTCCAAACTTCTTTCCAAAGGATTTCTGAGATTTTATACTGCCATCAGCAATGTATCACTTGGTATATAACCTCTACTATAACTGTTGGCTTATTTCCTCACTTAGAGTGCAAGTTATTTGAAGATAGGGTGTGAATTTTATTAAGTGCTTATCCCCAGCACCTGTGCCTAGCACAATGTAGAAGGTCAATAAATAATTGCTTAATAAGGAAAATCCCTGCCAATACAAGATGTACCTGTGTGAAAGACAGACTGTGTGCTTTTCTCTAACTGGATAGATGAAAACTTGTCATCTTCTTTAATGTGCAATTTTTTTTGCTTATAATTAGTAATTAAATTTCTCTTTTAGATTATATTGTAAAAATTCAGACTCTCTGAGGCAAATGAGCCTGGCACTACCCGTTAGCTATATAACCTTGGACAAGTTCTATAACTCTAGGCCTCAACTTACTCATCTATAAAATGGAGATAAGCTCCCATATCACAGAGCTCTTGTGAGGATTACATGAGATAAAACACATATGAGGACCTGGGGGAAGATGGCAGAAGAGTAAGACACGGAGATCACCTTCCTCCCCACTGATACACCAGAAATACATCTATACGTGGAACAACCCCTACAGAACACCTACTGAACGCTGGCAGAAGACCACAGACCCCCCAAAAGGCATGAAACTCCCCACGTACCTGGGTAGGACAAAAGAAAAAAGAATAAACAGAGACAAAAGGATAGGGACGGGACTTGCACCAGTGGGAGGGAGCTGTGAAGGAGGAAATGTTTCCACACACTAGGAAGCCCCATCGTGGGCAGAGACTGTGGGTGGCGGAGGGGGAAAGCTTCCGAGTCATAGAGGAGAGCACAACCACAGGGGTGCGGAGGGCAAAGCAGAGAGATTTCCGCACAGAGGATCGGTGCCGACAGGCACTCACCAGCCTGAGAGGCTTGTCAGCTCACCTGCCGGGGTGGGCAGGGCTGGGAGCTGAGGCTCGGGCTTCAGTCGGAGCGCAGGGAGAGGACTGGGGTTGGCGGCGTGAACTCAGACTGAAGGGGCTAATGCACCATAGCTAGCCGGGAGGGAGTCCGGGAAAAAGTCTGGATCTGCCGAAGAGGCAAGAGACTTTTTCTGCCCTCTTTGTTTCCTGGTGCTCGAGGAGAGGGGATTAAGAGCACTGCTTAAAGGAGCTCCAGAGATGGGCGCAAGCCGCAGCTGAAAGCGCAGACCCCAGAGACGGGCGTGGGATGCTGGGGCTGCTGCTGCCAACGCCAAGAGACCTGTGTATGAGCGCAGGTCACAGTCCACACCCCCATTCCAGGGAGCCAGTGCAGCCTGTCACTGCCAGGGTCCCGGGATCCATGGATGGCTTTCACAGGAGAGCGCACAGTGCACCTCGGGCTGGTGCAACGTCACGCCAGCCTCTGCCACTGCAGGTTCTCCCCACACTCTGTACCCTCCCTCCCCATGGCCTGAGTGAGCCAGAGCCCCCAAAGCAGCTGCTCCTTTAACCCCGTCCTGTCTGAGCAAAGAACAGACGCCCTCCAGCGACCTACACGCAGAGGCGGGGCCAAATCCAAAGCTAAGACCCAGGAGCTGTGAGAATAAAGAAGAGAAAGGGAAATCCCTCCCAGCAGCCTCAGAAGCAGCGGATTAAAGCTCCACAATCAACTTGATGCACCCTGCATCTGTGGAATACATGAATAGACAATGAATCATCCCAAATTGAGGAGGTGGACTTTGAGAACAAGATTTACGATTTTTTCCTCTTTTCCTCTTTTTACACGAATTATCACAAATTAAGGAGATGGACTTTGAGAGCAAGATTTACGTTTTTTTCCCCTTGTTCTCTTTTGTGAATGTGTATGTATATACTTCTGTGTGAGATTTTGTCTGTATAGCTTTGCTTCCACCATTTGCCCCAAGGTTCTATCCATCCGTTTTTCTTTTAAAAAAATTTTTTAATAATTACTTTTTAAGTTTAATAATGCTATTATATTTTATCATACTTTATTCTATTTTACTTTATCTTCTCTCTTTCTCTTTTTCCTACCTTCCCTCCTTCTTCCTTCCCTCCTTTCTTTCTTTCTATCTCTTTCTTTCTTTCTTTCCTTCCTCCCTCCCACCCTCCCTCCACTCTTTCTTTCTTTCTTTCTTTCTTTCTTCTACTAATTCTTTCTTTCTACTTTTTTCTCACTTTTATTCTGAGCTGGATGGATGAAAGGCACTTAGTGCTGCAGCCATGACTCAGTGCTGTGCCTCTGAGGTGGGATAGCCAACTTCAGTACACTGGGCCAAAAGAGAACTCCCACCTCCACATAATATCAAATGGGTAAAATCTCCCAGAGATCTCCATCTCAATGCCAGCATCCAGCTTCACTCAATGATGAGCAAGCTAGAGTGCTCTTCACCCTATGCCAAGCAACAAGCAAGACAGGAACACAACCCCACCCATTAGAAGAAAGGCTGCCTAAAAACATAATAAGGCCACAGACACCCCAAAACACACCAGCAGACATGGACCTGTCCACCAGAAAAAAAAGATCGAGCCTCATCCACCAGAACACAGGCACTAGACCCCTCCACCAGGAAGCCTACACAACCCACTGAAACAACCTTAGCCACTGGGGTCAGGCACCAAAAACAACAGGAACTACGAACCGGCAGCATGCAAAAAGGAGACCCCAAACACAGTAACATAAGCAAAATGAGAAGACAGAAAAACACACAGCAGGTGAAGGAGCAAGATAAAAACCCACCAGGCCTAACAAATGAAGAGGAAATAGGCAGTCTACCTGAAAAAGAATTCAGAATAATGATAGTAAAGAAGATCCAAAATCTTGGAAATAGAATAGACAAAATGCAAGAAACAGTTAACAAGGACCTAGAAGAACTAAAGATGAATCAAGCAATGATTAGAAACACAATAAATAAAATTAAAAATACTCTAGATGGGATCAATAGCAGAATAACTGAGGCAGAAGAACGGATAAGTGATGTGGAAGATAAAATAGTGGAAATAACTGCTTCAAAGGAGAATAAAGAAAAAAGAATGAAAAGAACTGAGGACAGTCTCTGAGACCTCTGAAACAACATTAAACACACCAACATTCAAATTATAAGGGTTCCAGAAGAAGAAGAGAAAAAGAAAGGGACTGAGAAAATATTTGAAGAGATTATAGTTGAAAATTTCCCTAATATGGGAAAGGAAATAGTTAATCAAGTCCAGGAGGCACAGAGAGTCCCATACAGGATAAATACAAGGAGAAATACGCCAAGACACATATTAATCAAACTGTCAAAAATTAAATACAAAGAAAACATATTAAAAGCAGCAAGGGAAAAACAACAAATAACACACAAGGGAATCCCCATCAGGTTAACAGCTGATCTCTCAGCAGAAACTCTACAAGCCAGAAGGGAATGGCAGGACATATTTAAAGTGATGAAGGAGAAAAACCTGTAACCAAGATTACTCTACCCAGCAAGGATCTCATTCAGATTTGATGGAGAAATTAAAACCTTTAGGGACAAGCAAAAGCTGAGAGAGCTCAGCACCACCAAAGCAGCTTTACAACAAATGCTAAAGGAACTTCTCTAGGCAAGAAACACAACAGAAGGAATATACCTACAATAACGAATGCAAAACAATTAAGAAAATGGGAATAGGAACATACATATCAATAATTACCTTAAATGTAAATGGACTAAATGCTCCCAGCAAAAGACACAGATAGGTTGAATGGATACAAAAACAAGACCCATATATATACTGTCTACAAGAGACCCACTTCAGGCCTACAGACACACACAGATTGAAAGTAAGGGGATGGAAAAAGATATTCCATGCAAATGGAAATCAAAAGAAAGCTGGAGTAGCAATTCTCATATCAGACACAATAGACTTTAAAGTAAAGACTACTAGAAGAGACAAAGGACACTACATAATGATCAAGGGATCGATCCAAGAAGAAGATATAACAATATTTATGCACCCAACATAGAAGCACCTCAATACATAAGGCAAACACTAACAGCCATAAAAGGGGAAATCGACAGTAACACATTCATAGTAGGGGACTTCAACACCCCACTTTCACCAATGGACAGATCATCCAAAATGAAAATAAATAAGGAAACACAAGCTTTAAATGATACATTAAACAAGATGGACTTAATTGATATTTATAGGACATTCCATCCAAAAACAACAGAATACATATTTTTCTCAAGTGCTCATGAAACATTCTCCAGGATAGATCATATCTTGGGTCACAAATCAAGCCTTGGTAAATTTAAGAAAGTTGAAATTGTATCAGTATCTTTTCCGACCACAGTGCTATGAGACTAGATATCAATTACAGGAAAAGATCTGTAAAAAATACAAACACATGGAGGCTAAACAATACACTACTTAATAACGAAGTGATCACTGAAGATATCAAAGAGAAAATTTAAAAATACCTAGAAACAAATGACAATAGAGACACTATGACCCAAAACCTATGGGACGCAGCAAAAGCAGTTCTAAGGGGGCAGTATATAGCTATACAATCCCACCTTAAGAAACAGGAAACATCTCGAATAAACAACCTGACCCTGCACCTAAAGCAATTAGAGAAAGAAGAACCAAAAAAACCCAAAGTTAACAGAAGGAAAGAAATCATAAAAATCAGATCAGAAAAAAATGAAAAAGAAAGGAAGGAAATGATAGCAAAGATCAGTAAAACTAAAAGCTGGTTCTTTGAGGAGATAAACAAAATTGATAAACCGTTAGCCAGACTCATCAAGAAAACAAGGGAGAAGACTCAAATCAATAGAATTAGAAATGAAAAAGGAAAAGTAACAACTGACACTGCAGAAATACAAAAGATCATGAGAGATTACTACAAGAAACTCTATGCCAATAAAATGGACAACCTGGAAGAAATGGACAAATTCTTAGAAATGCACAACCTGCCAAGACTGAATCAGGAAGAAATAGAAAATATGAATAGACCAATCACAAGCACTGAAATTGAAACTGTGATTAAAAATCTTCCAACAGGGCCTCCCTGGTGGCGCAGTGGTTGAGAGTCCGCCTGCCGATGCAGGGGATACGGGTTCGTGCCCCGGTCTGGGAGGATCCCATATGCCGCGGAGCGGCTGGGCCCGTGAGCCATGGCCGCTGGGCCTGCGCATCCGGAGCCTGTGCTCCGCAACGGGAGAGGCCACAACAGTGAGAGGCCCGCATACCGCAAAAAGAAAAAAAAAAAATCTTCCAACAAACAAAAGCCCTGGACCAGATGGCTTCACACGCGAATTCTATCAAACATTTAGAGAAGAGCTAACACCCATCCTTCTCAAACTCTTCCAAACATTTTCAGAGGAAGGAACACTCCCAAACTCATTCTACGAGGCCACCATCACCTTGATACCAAAACCAGGCAAGGATATCACAAAGAAAGAAAGCTACAGGCCAATATCACTGATGAACATAGATGCAAAAATCCTCAACAAAATATTAGCAAAGAGAATCCAATAGCACATTAAAAGGATCATACACCATGATCAAGTGGGGTTTACTGTAGGAATGCAAGGATTCTTCAATATATGCAAATCAATCAACGTGATACACCATATTAAAAATTGAAGGAGAAATACAATATGATCATCTCAATAGATGCAGAGAAAGCTCTCGACAAAATTCAACACCCATTTATGATAAAAACCCTGCAAAAAGTAGGCATAGAGGGAACTTTCCTCAACATAATAAAGGCCATATATGACAAACCCACAGCCAACATTGTCCTCAATGGTGAAAAACTGAAATCATTTTAACTAAGATCAGGAACAAGACAAGGCTGCCCACTCTCACCACTCTTATTCAACATAGTTTTGGAAGTTTTAGCCACAACAATCAGAAAAGAAAAGGAAATAAAAGGAATCCAAATTGGAAAAGAAGTAAAGCTGTCACTGTTTGCAGATGACATGATACTATACATAGAGAATCCTAAAGATGCTAGCAGAAAACTACTAGAGCTAATCAATGAATTTGGTAAAGTAGCAGGATACAAAATTAATGCACAGAAATCTCTGACATTCCTATACACTAATGATGAAATATCTGAAAGTGAAATCAAGAAAACTCTCCCATTTACCACTGCAACAAAATGAATAAAATATCTAGGAATAAACCTACCTACGGAGACAAAAGACCTGTATGCAGAAAATTACAAGACACTGATGAAAGAAATTAAAGATGATACAAATAGATGGAGAGATATACCATGTTCCTGGATTGGAAGAATCAATATTGTGAAAATGACTCTACTACCCAAAGCAATCTACAGATTCATTTCAATCCTTATCAAACTACCACTGGCATTTTTCACAGAACTAGAACAAAAAATTTCAAAATTTGTTTGGAAAAACAAAAGACCCCGAATAGCCAAATCAATCTTGAGAACGAAAAGTGGAGCTGGAGGAATCAGGCTCCCTGACTTCAGACTATACTACAAAGCTACAGTAATCAAGACAGTATGGTACTGGCACAAAAACAGAAAGATAGATCAATGGAACAGGATAGAAAGCCCAGAGATAAACACACGCACATATGGTCACCTTAGCTTTGATAAAGGAGGCAGGAATGTACAGTGGAGAAAGGACAGCCTCTTCAATAAGTGGTGCTGGGAAAACTGGACAGGGATATGTAAAAGTATGAGATTAGATCATTCCCTAACACCATACACAAAAATAAGCTCAAATGGATTAAAGACCTAAATGTAAGGCCAGAAACTATCAAAGTCTTAGAGGAAAACATAGGCAGAACACTCTATGACATAAATCACAGCAAGATCCTTTTGGGCCCACCTCCTAGAGAGATGGAAATAAAGACAAAAATAAACACATGGGACCTAATGAAACTTCAAAGCTTTTGCACAGCAAAGGAAACCATAAACAAGACCAAAAGACAACCCGCAGAATGGGGGAAAATATTTGCAAATGAAGCATCTGACAAACGATTAATTTCCAAAATTTATAAGCAGTTCATGCAGCTCAATAGCAAAAAAACAAACAACCCAATCCAAAAATGGGTGGAAGACCTAAATAGACATTTCTCCAAAGAAGATTTAGAGACTACCAACAAACATATGAAAGAATTCTCAACATCATTAATCATTAGAGAAATGCAAATCAAAACTGCAATGAGATATCATCTCACACCAGTCAGAATGGCCATCATCAAAAAATCTAGAAACAGGGCTTCCCTGGTGGCGCAGTGGTTGAGAGTCCGCCTGCCGATGCAGGGGACACAGGTTCGTACCCCGGTCCGGGAAGATCCCACATGCTTCAGAGCAGCTGGGCCCGTGAGCCATGGCCACTGAGCCTGTGTGTCCGGAGCCTGTGCTCCACAACGGGAGAGGCCACAACAGTGAGAAGCCTGCGTACTGCAAAAAAGAAAAAAAATCTAGAAACAATAAATGCTGGAGAGGGTGTGGAGAAAAGGGAACACTCTTGCACTGCTGGTGGGAATGTGAATTGGTACAGCCACTATGGAGAATAGTATGGAGATTCCTTAAAAAACTACAAATAGAACTACCATATGACCCAGCAATCCAACTACTAGGCATCTACCCTGAGAAAACCATAATTCAAAAAGAGACATGTACCAAAATGTTCATTTCAGCTCTATTCACAATAGCCGGGAGATGGAAACAACCTAAGTGTCCATCATCGGATTTATGCATAAAGAACATGTGGCACATATATACAATGGAATATTACTCAGCCATAAAAAGAAACGAAACTGAGCTACTTTTAATGAGGTGGATAGACCTAGAATCTGTCATACAGAGTGAAGTAAGTCAGAAAGGAAAGACAAATACCATATGCTAACACATATATATGGAATTTAAGGAAAAAAATGTCATGAAGAACCTAGGGGTAAAACAGGAATAAAGATACAGACCTACTTGAGAATGGACTTGAGGATATGGGGAGGGGAAAGGGTAAGCTGTGACAAAGCGAGAGAGAGGCATGGACATATATACACTACCAAACATAAGGTAGACAGATAGTGGGAAGCAGCCGCATAGTGCAGGGAGATCAGCTCGGTGCTTTGTGACCGCCTGGAGGAGTGGGATAGGGAGGGTGGGAGGGAGGGAGATGCAAGATGGAAGGGATATGGGAACAGATGTATATGTATAACTGATTCACTTTGTTATAAAGCAGAAACTAATAAAAATACATATAAAATTAGAAGAGTGCTTGGTACACAGCGTATGTTCAATTAAGGCTGAATGAATGAACATGTGAAAGCAAGCAGTAGTGAAGGGCTTAAAATGAAATAGTCTCATCCCACTCCCACATCCAGCAGTCAAGAATGACCAATTCTTTACTCAGGGTTTTAGTTGTAAAATATGATATGTGTACTGAGAAGTGCACAGGACAAAACTGTCAATGTGACAAATAAAAAGAGAAGACTTACATAACCACTACTCGAATCTGAAAGTATTGATACTTGTCAGCATCTCAACCCCCCCATATCCTTTTCTCATCACAGTCTCCTTCCCTCTTCCAGTTAAACACCATCCTCATTTCTTGACAATAATTTCCTTTAACTGCATGTATCCCTAACAAAAGAGTTTAGTTTTGTCAACATCTAACTTTATGTAGAGGATCATAGTATATGAAGTCTTTTCTATCGTATTTCTTTCACTCAACATTGGTTCAAAAAATTCATCCACATTGCAGCCTGTAGCTCTAGTTCATTTAATTTTATTCCTTGATAATTTTCCCACTGTACGAATACACAAAATTTATTTAATTTTTGACTTTTAATGGACATTTGGTTTGTTTTCAGTTTGTGCTAATGCAAATCATGGACAGGAATCCTGCTGTACTGATTATTCTGGTGCATTTACACAGGGAGGGGGTGAGGGCTGCTGGGTCACAGCTTATTTATATACCTTCAGGTGATGGAGAGCACTAAATGCTTTCCAAAGTAGTTGTGTCAATTTATACTCCAGTATAAGCAGGGTAGAAGATTCCCATAGTACTCCAGGTCTACAATACCTGATACTACCACACTTTATTTATGTATTTGTCAAACTGATTGGCATGTAGTTTCATTGGTTTTGACTCACTTTTCTCTTATTACTTAATGAAGTCATACACTTTTCTGTGTTTTCTGGCTGTTTGGATTTCCCTTTTGTGTGAGGTTTATGTCAAATATTGTTATTTTTTATTTTTTTATTATTTATTTTTGGCTGTGTTGGGTCTTTGTTGCTGCGTGCAGGCTTTCTCTAGTTTCAGCGAGTGGGGGCTACTCTTCATTGCAGTGGCTCCTCTTGTCATGGAGCACAGGATCTAGGTGTGCGGGCTTCAGTAGTCATGGCACATGGGCTCGGTAGTTGTGGCTTGCAGGCTCTAGAGCACAGGCTCCGTAGTTGTGGTGCAAGGGTTTCATTGCTCCATGGCATGTGGGATCTTCCCGGACCAGGGCTCAAACCCGTGTCCCCTGCCTTGGCAGGCAGATTGTTAACCACTGCGCCAGAAGGGAGGTCCAACTATTGTTATTTTGAATTCTTCTCCATTTCCAAGTAATACTCTTACATGACTATTTTCTGACTAAATTGGAGGCATTATCTGTTCACTTTCTATTTTACTAAGTAAGGGTTTAGTTCCTTTGCACTCTTCCTATGTCCACAATGCTCAGTAAAGTTATGTTATCATTAGTTATCTCATTGCTCATGATCTCTTTGACTTGTAGTTATATACTTAAAAACCTAAATTGTTAATCAACTATAAATTCTCTCAACGTCACGCTTTGTAAAATGAGGACATTCATACCATCTTCCATTTTTTCTACCTCCTGCCTACCTTCCAAACCTAGCTTTTACATTGTCAAAGTTGAAATTTATATTCTGTTCTATGTTCAGTTAAGTCTTCTGTTATTTGAGAGTCAGTAGGGAGTGAGGTTTAAGAGAACAGGCAGACAGCCTAAACTCAAAGCCTCGATCCAACCCTAAATTAGGTACAGCCTGGGCAAGTTGCTTCCCTGTCTTAGCTTCCTTTTCTCAGAAGTGGGAATGGGGCTTGCCTGGTGGTGCAGTGGTTGACAGTCCGCCTGCCAATGCAGGGGACACGGGTTCATGCCCTGGTCCAGGAAGATTCTACTTGTTGCAGAGCAGCTGGGCCCGTGAGCCATGGTCACTGAGCTGGTGCCTCCGGAGCCTGTGCACTGCCACTGTGAGCACTATTACCATAAGCACTGTCACCATTGGCACTGTCACCATGGGCATTATCACCGTGAGCACTGTCACCATGAGCAGTGTCAACATGGGTAATATCACCATGGGCACTGCCACCATGAACACTGTCACCATGAGCACTGCCACAATGGGCACTGTCACCATGGGAACTCTCACCATGAGCACTGTCACCCTGGGCATTGTCACTGTGGGCACTGTCACCTTGGGCACTGACACCATGAGCACTATCACCATGAGCACTGCCACAGAGAGAAATATCAGCATAAGCACTGTCACCACTGGCCCTGTAACCATCGGCACTGCCACCATGGGCACTGTCATTGTGAGGATGGTCACCATGAGCACTGTCACCATGGCACTATCACGGTGAGCACTGTCACTGTGAGCCCTATCACTGTGAGCAATGTCACCATGGGCACCATCACCATTTTACACTGCCACCATGTGCACTACCACCATGGGACTTGTCACCATGGGCACTATAACCTTGAGCACTCTCAAAATGTGCACTCTCACCATGAGCACTCTCACCATGGGCACTGTCACCGTGAGCACTGTCACCATGGACACTTCCATTGTGAGCACAGTCACCATGGGCACTATCACCATGGGGAATGTTGCCATGGGCACTGTCACCATGGGCACTTTCACCATGAGCACTGTCACCGTGGGCAGTATCAACATGGGCACTGTCACCATGAGAACTCTCACCATGGGCATTATCACCAAGAGCACTGTCACCATGTGTACGATCACCATGGGCATGGCCACCAAGTGCACTATAAGAATGGGCACTTTCACCGTGACCACTGTCACCATTCACACTTTAACCATGGTCACTATCACTGTAAGCACTATCACCATGGGCACTATCACCGTCACAACTGTCACCACGGGCATTATCACCATGTGCACTATCAACATAGGCATTGTCACCACAAGCACTGCCACCATGGGCACTATAACCATGAGCACTGTCACAATAGGCACTGTCACCGTGAACACTGTCACCCTGTGCACTGTCACCTTGGGTATTATCTCTGTGAGCATTGTCACTATGAGCACTGTCACCATGGGTATTGTCAACAGGCTCAATGCCACCATGAGCACAAGCACCATGAGCAGTGTCACCATTGGCAATGTAACCATGGGAGCTGCCACCATGGGTACTGTTACCATAGGCACTATCACCATGGGCAGTGTCACCTTGGGAACTGTCATCATGGGTACTGCCACCATGAGCACTGTTATAGTAAGCATTATCAACATAAGCACTCTTACTATGGGCACTGTCAACATGTGCACTGTCACCATGGGCATGGCCACCATGTGCACTCTCACACTGGGTCACTATCACCGTGAGTACTGTCACCATGGGCACTGCAAACATGGGCACTGCCATCATGAACACTTTCACCATTGGAACTCTCACCATGGGCACTATCACCTTGGGCATGGCCACCATGTGCACTGTCACCATGGGCACTGTCACCATGAGCACTGTCACCAGAGGCATTGTCACCATTAGCACTGTCACCATGGACAATGTCACCTTGAGCAAAGTAACTATGAGCACTCTCACCATGGGTACTGTCAACACGGCACTGCCACCATGAGCACTGTCACCATGAGCACTTTCAACTTGTGCGCTGCCACCATGGGAAAGGTCACCATAGGCAATATCACCGTGGGCACTGTCACCATGGGCACTGTCACCATGGGAACTGCCACCGTGAGCACTATCACCATGAGCATTGCTACCATGAGGATTAACACTATAAACACTATCACCATTGGTGCTTTCACCAATGGCACTCTCACCATGGGGGCTGCCACCATGGGAACTGTTACTATAGGAACTATCAACGTAGGCAGAGTCACCATGGGAACTGTACTGTGGGTACTGCCACTGTGATCCCTATCACCATGAGCACAGCTACCGTGAGCATTAAAACCATAAGCAAAGTCACCAGAGGCACTGTCATCATGGGCACTTTCACCGTGGGCACTGTCATCGTGGGCACTGTCATGGGCACAGGTTAGTGTGAGTGTATGGATTAGGATTAGAGTACGGGTTAGGGTAAGGGTTAGGGTTAGGGTTAGGTTTAGGTTAAGTTTTATGGTTAGGGTTAGCAAATGGGTAAGTTTTAGGGTACAGGTGAGGGTACGAAAAAGTGTTAAGGATAGGGTACGTGTTAGGGTATGGCTTAGTGTTAGTGTAAGGGTTAGGATTAGGGTAAGGGTTAGGGTAGGGGTTAGGGTTAGGTTTAGGGTTAGGGTTAGCGAATGGGTAAGGTTTAGGGAACAGGTGTGGGTACGAAAACGTGTTAGGGTTAGGGTACGTTTTAGAGTAGGGGTCAGTGTTAGTGTATGGGTTAGGATTAGGGTATGGTTAGGATAAGGGTTAGGGTTATGTTTAGGGTTAGGATTAGGGTTAGCTAACGGGTAAGGTTTAGGGTACAGGTGAGGGTACGAAAAAGTGTTAGGGTTAGGGTATGTGTTAGAGTATGGGTTAGTGTTAGTGTACGGGTTAGGATTAGGGTATGGGTTCTGGTAAGGGTTAGGGGTAGGGTTAGGGTTAGGTTTAGGTTTAGACTTATGGTTATCGAACGGGTAAGTTTTAAGGTACATGTGAGGGTACGAAAAATTTGTATGGTTAGGTTATGTGTTAGGATACACATTAGTGTGAGTGTACGGGTTAGGATTAGGGTACGGGTTGGGGTAAGCTTTAGGGTTAGGGTTAGGGTTAGGGTATGGGTTAGGGTAAGGTGTAGGGTTGGGGTTAGGGTTAGGTTTAGGGCTAGGGTTAGGGTTAGCCAATGGGTAACATTTAGGGTACAGGTGAGGGTACAGAAATGTGTTAGGGTCAGGGTACTTCTTAGGGCATGGGTTAGTGTTAGTTGGTGGGTTAGGATTAGGATACAGGTTAGGGTAAGGGGTAGTGTTAGGGTTAGGGTTAGGATTAGGGCTAGGGTTAGGTTTAGCAAATGGGTAAGATTTAGGGTACAGGTGAGGATACGAAAATATGTTAGGGTTAGGGTACGTGTTAGGGTATGGGTTAGGATTAGGGTACAGGTCAGGGTAAGGGTTAGGGCTATGGTTAGGGATAGGTTTAGGTTTAAGGTTAGTGATAGCGAATGGGTAAGTTTCAGGTTACATGTGAGGGTATGAAAATTTGTTAGGCTTAGGGTACGTGTTAGGGTATGGGTTACTGTTAGTGTACAGATTAGGATTAGGGTACGGGATAGGGTAAGGGTTAGGGTTATGTTTAGGGATAGGTTTAGTGTTAAGGTTAGGAATTGCAAACGGGTAAGATTCAGGTTACATGTGAGGGTACGAAAACGTGTTAGGGTTAGGGTACATGTTAGGGTATGGGATAATGTTAGTGTATGGGTTAGGATTAGGCTACGGGTTCGGGTAAGGTTTAGTGTTGGTGTTAGGGTTAGGGTTAGGTTTAGGTTTAGGTTTCGTGTTACCGAACGGGTAAGATTTAGGGTACAGGTGAGTGTACAAAAATGTGTTTGGGTTAGGGTACGTGTTAGGGTGCATGTTAGGGTACGGGTTAGTGTTAGTGTATGGTTTAGGATTAGGGTACGCATTAGGGTAAGGTTTATGGTTAGGGTTAGGGTTAGGAATAGGGTTAGCGTTAGTGAACGGGTAAGGTTGAGGGTACTGGTGAGAGTACGAAAACGTGGTAGGGTTAGGGTACGTGATAGGTTACAGGTTAGTGTTAATGTATGCATTAGGATTAGGGTACAGGTTGGGGTAAGGTTTAGGGTTAGGGTTAGGGTTAGGTTTACATTTAGATATATGGTTATCGAAGGGGTAATATGTAGGGTACATATGAGGGTACAAAAAATTTTTAGGGTTATTGTATGTGTTAGGATACACGTTAGTGTGAGTGTACAGGTTAGGATTAGGGTATGGGTTAGATTAAGGGTTAGGGTTAAGGTTGGTTTAGTTTTAGTGTTAGCATTAGTGAAGCGGTAAGGTTTAGTGTAGGGTTAGGGTTAGGGTACAGCTGAGAGTATGAAAACGTGTTTGTGTTAGGTTAAGTTTTAGGGTAAGGGTTACTGTTAATGTACGATTTATGATTAGGGTATGGGTTAGGGTAAGGTTTAGGGTTAGGTTTATGGTTAGGTTTAGAGTTGGGGTTGGGTTAGCAAATGGGTATGGTTTGGGGTACAGGCAAGGGTACAAAAAGTTGATGGGTTAGGGTATGTGTTAGGGAACGGGTTAGTGCTAGTTTATGGGTTAGGATAAGGGTATGGGTTAGGGTAAGGATTAGGGTTAGGGTTAGGGTAATGGTTATCGAATGGATAAGTTTTAGGATACAGGTGAGGTTTCAGTAACGTGTTAGGGTTAGGGTACATGATAGGTTATGGGTTAGTGTTAGTGTACAGTTTAGTATTAGGGTACGGGTTGGGGTAAGGTTTAGGGTTAGGTTTAGGTTTAGGTTTAGAGTTATGGTTATTGAACAGGTAAGTTTTAGGGTACATGTGAGGGTACAAAAATGTTTAGGGTTAGGGTATGTGTTAGGATATGCGTTAGTGTGAGTGTATGGTTTAGGATTAGGGTATGGGTTAGGGTATGGCTTAGGGTTAGGTTTAGGGTAAGCTTTAGGAATAGGGTAAGGTTTAGTGAATGGGTAAGATGTAGGGTACAGGTAAGGGTACAAAAATGTTTTATGTTACGGGTTAGTTTTAGTGTACAGGTTAGGTTAAGAGTACAGGTTAGGGTAAGGGTTAGGGTTAGGGTTAGGGTTAAGTTTAGGGATAGCAAACGGGTAAGTTTCAGGTTACATGTGAAGGTACGAAAACGTGTTAGGGTTAGGGTACGTGTTAGGGTATGGGTTAGTGTTAGTGTATGGTTTAGGATTAGGGTACAGGTTCAGGTAAGGTTTAGGGCTAGGTTTAGGTTTAGGGTTAGTGTTAGTGAATGGGTAAGGTTTAGGGTACAGGTGAGGGTACAAAAACGTGTTAGGTTTGGGGTACGTGTTAGGGTATGGGTTAGTGTTAGTGTATGGGTTAGGATTAAGGTACGGGTTAGGGTAAGTGTTAGGGCTAGGGTTATGGTTAGGTTTAGGAATAGGGTTAGAATTAGTGAACGGGTAAGTTTGAGGGCACAGGTGAGGGTACGAAAAGATGTTAGGGTTAGGGTACGTGATAGGTTACGGGTTAGTGTTACTGCACGATTTAGAATTAGGGTATGGGTTGGGGTAAGTTTTAGGGTTAGGGTTAGGTTTAGGTTTAGGTTTAGAGTTATGGTTATCGAACGGGTAAGTTTTAGTGTACATGTGAAGGTACGAAATCTTTTTAGATTTAGGGTGTGTGTTAGGATACCCATTAATGTGAGTGTACGGGTTAGAATTAGGGTACGGGTTAGGGTAAGGTTTAGTGTTAGGGTTAGGTTTAGGGTTAGGGTTAGGGATAGGAAGAGCGAATGGGTACGGTTCAGGTTACATGTGAGTGTACGATAATGTGTTAGGGTTAAGGTACGTGTAAAGGTACAGGTTAGTGTTAGTGTATGGGTTAGGATTAGGGTATGGTTTAGGGTAAGGGTTAGTGTTAGTTTAAGGGTTAGGGTTAGGGTTAGGGAACGGGTAAGGTTTAGGGTACAGCTGAGGGTACGAAAAGCTGTTAGGGTTAGGATACGTGTTAGTGTATGGGTTAGTGTTAGTATACGCGTTAGGATTAGGGTACGGGTTAGGGTAAGGTTTAGGGTTAGCGTCAGTGTTAGCATATGGGTAAGGTTTAGGGTACAGGTGAGGGTACGGAAACGTGTTAGGTTAAGGGTTAGTGTTAGTGTACTGGTTAGGATTAGGGTACGGTTTAGGGTAAGGTTTAGGGTTAGGGTTAGGGTGAGGTTTAGGTTTACTGTTATGGCTATCGAATGGTAAGTTTTAGGGTACATGTGAGGGTACGAAAACTTTTTATGGTTAGGGCATGTGTTAGGATTCGCGTTACAGTTTGTGTACAGGTAAGGATTAGGGTACGGTTTAAGGTAAGGGGTAGTGTTAGGTTTAGTGTTAGGTTTAGGATTAGGGTTAGGTTTAGTGAACAGGTAAGTTTTAGGGTACAGGTGAGTGTGCAAAAAAGTGTTAGGGTTAGGGTATGTGTTAGGGTATGGGTTAATGTTAGGGTACATGTTATGATTAGGGTATGGGTTAGGCTAAAGTTTAGGGTTAAGGTAGGTTTCAGTTTAGGGTTAGGGTTAGCGAATAAGGTTTAGGTTACAGGTGAGGGTACGAAAACATGTTAGTGTTAGGCTACATGTTAGGGTACACGTTAGTGTTAGTGTACGGGTTAGGTTTAGGGTACAGGTTAGGGTAAGTGTTAGTTTTAGTCTTAGGGTTAGGGTTAGCGAACGGGTAATGGTTAGGGTACAGGTGATGGTACGAAAAGCTGTTAGGGTTAGGGTACGTCTTAGTGTATGGGTTAGTGTTAGTATATGGGTTAGGACTAGGGTACAGGTTAGGGTAGGGTTTAGGTTTAGGGTTAGGATTAGGGTTAGGGTTAGGATTAGCTTTAGCGAAAGGGTTAAGTTTCAAGTACAGGTGAGGGTACGAAAGTGTGTTAGGTTTATGGTACATGTTAGGTTACAGGTTAGTGTTTGTGTACGGGTTAGGATTAGGGTACTGGTTAGGGTAAGGTTTAGTGTTAGGGTTAGGGTTAGGCTTAGGGTTAGGGTTAGGGTTAGTGAACGGGTAAGATTTAGGGTACAGGTGAGACTACGAAAATGTGTTAGGTTTAGGGTACCTGTTAGATTATGGGTTAGTGTTAGTGTACAGGTTAGGAATAGGGTATGGGTTAGGGAAAGGTTTAGGGTTAGTGTTAGTGTTAGGTTTAAGCTTAGGTTTAGTGTTAGTAAACGGGTAAGATTTAGGTTACAGGTGAGGATACGAAAACGTGTTAAGGTTAGGGTACGTGTCAGCGTATGGGTTAGTGTTAGAGTACTGGTAAGGATTAGGGTACTTTTAGGGCAAGGGTTAGCATTAGGTAAGAGATAGGTTTGGGGTTAGTGTTAGCATTAGCGAACGGGTTTATGGTAGAGGTGAGTGTAACAAAACCTGTTAGGGTTAAGGTACATGTTAGGGTACGGTATAGCGTTAGTGTACGTGTTACGATTAGAGTACGGGTTAGGCTAAGGTTTAGGGTTAAGGTAGATTTCGGTTTAGGGTTAGGGTTAGCGAATGGGTAAGGTTTAGGTTACAGGTGAGGGTATGACAACGTGTTAGTGTTAGCTTACGTGTTAGGGTACTCGTTAGTGTTAGTGTATGGGTTAGGTTTAGGGTACGGGTTAGAGTAAGTGTTAGGGTTAGTTTTAGTCTTAGGTTTAGTGTTAGCAAACGGGTAAGGGTTAGGGTACAGGTGATGGTACGAAAAGCTGTTAGGGTTAGGGTATGTCTTAGTGTACAGGTTAGAGTTAGTATAAGGGTTAGGATTAGGGTACAGGTTAGGGTAGGGTTTAGGTTTAGGGTTAGGGTTAGGGTTAGGGTTAGGATTAGGTTTAGCAAAAGGGTTAGGTTTCAAGTACAGGTGAGGGTACGAAAGCATGTTAGGTTTATGGTACGTGTTAGGTTACAGGTTAGTGTTTGTGTACGGGTTAGGATTAGGGTACTGTTTAGGGTAAGGTTTAGTCATAGGGTTAGGGTTAGGGTTAGCGAACGGGTAAGATTTAGGGTACAGGTGAGACTACGAAAACGTGTTAGGTTTAGGGTACATGTTAGATTACAGGTTAGTGTTAGTGTACAGGTTAGGAATAGGAGATAGGTTAGGGAAAGGTTTAGGATTAGTGTTAGTGTTAGGTTTAGGCTTAGGTTTAGTGTTAGTAAACGGGTAAGATTTAGGTTACAGGTGAGGATACGAAAACGTGTTAAGGTTAGGGTACGTGTCAGCATATGGGTTAGTGTTAGAGTATTGGTTAGGATTAGGGTACATTTAGGGCAAGGGTTAGGGTTAGGTAAGAGATAGGTTTAGGGTTAGTGTTAGCATTAGTGAATGGGTTTATGGTAGAGGTGAGTGTAGCAAAACCTGTTAGGGTTAGGGTACATGTTAGGGTATGGTTTAGTGTTAGTGTACGTGTTACGATTAGAGTATGGGTTAGGCTAAGGTTTAGGGTTAACATAGGTTTTGGTTTAGGGTTAGGGTTAGTGAATGGGTAAGGTTTAGGTTACAGGTGAGGGTATGAAAACATGCTAGTGTTAGGTTATGTGTTAGGGTACACGTTAGTGTTAGTGTACAGATTAGGATTAGGGTATGGGTTAGGGTAAGTGTTAGGGTTAGTTTCAGGCTTAGGGTTAGGGTTAGCAAATGGGTAAGTGTTAGGGTACAGGTGATGGTACGAAAAGCTGTTAGGGTTAGGGTACATCTTACTGTATGGGTTAGAGTTAGTATAAGGGTTAGGATTAGGGTACAGGTTAGGGTAGGGTTTAGGGTTAGAGTTAGGATTAGGGTTAGGGTTAGGGTTAGGTTTAGCGAAAGGGTTAGGTTTCGGGTACAGGTGAGGGTATGAAAGCGTGTTAGGTTTAGGGTACGTGTTATGTTACAGGTTAGTGTTAGTGTACCGGTTAGGATTCGGGCACGGGTTAGGGTAAGGTTTAGGGTTAGGGTTAGGTTTAGGTCTAAGTTTAGTGTTATGGTTATCGAACATGTAAATTTTAGGGTACATGGGAAGGTACGAAAATTTTTAGGGTTAGGGTATGTGTTAGGCTGCGCATTAGTGTTAGTATATGGGTTAGGATTACGGTACGGGTTAGGGTAAGGGATAGGGTTAGGTTTAGGATTAGGGTTAGGCTTAGAGAACGGGTAAGTTTTAGGGTACAGGTGAGGGTATGAAAACATATTAGGGTTTTGGTACGTGTTAGCGTATGGGTTAGTGTTAGTGTACATGTTAGCATTAGTTTACGGGTTAGGGTAAGGGTTATGGTTAGGGTTAGAGTTAGGTATAGGATTAGGTTTACGGTTAGAGAATGGGGAAGTTTTAGGGTACAGATGAGGGTACGATAACGTGTTAGGGTTAGGTTATGTGTTAGGTTACGGGTTAGTGTTAGTGTACAGGTTAGGATTAGGGTACAGTTTAGGGTAAGGTGTAGGGTTGGGGTTAGGTTTAGGTTTAGGGCTAGGGTTAGGGTTAGCGAATGGGTAAGATTTAGGGTACAAGTGAGGGTATGAAAAGGTGTTAGGTTTAGGTTCCTTGTTAGGGTTAGGATTAGGGTATGTGTTAGGGCATGGATTAATGTTAGTGTCCGGCTTACAATTAGGGTACGGGTTAGGGTAAGGTTTAGGGTTAGGGTTCGGTTTAGCATTAGGGTTAGGGTCAGCGAATGGGTAAGGTTTAGGGTATGGGTGAGGGTACGAAAAAGTGTTAGGCTTAGGGTACATGTTAGGGTATGGATTCGTGTTAGTGTATGGTTTATGATTAGGGTACGGGTTAGGGTTAGGTTTAGGGTTAGGGTTAGGGTTAGCAAATGGGTAACATTTAGTTTACAGGTGAGGGAACGAAAATGTTTTAGAGTATGGGTTACTGTTAATGTATGGGTTAGGATTAGGGTACGGGTTAGGGAAAGGTTAAATTTAGGTTTAGGGATAGGTTTATGGTTAAGGTTAGGGATAGCGAACGGGTAACGTTCAGGTTACAGATGAGGGTACAAAAACGTGTTAGGCTTTGTGTACATGTTAGGGTATGTGTTACTCTTAGTGTCCAGTTTAGGATTAGTGTACAGTTAGGGTAAGGGTTAGGGTTAAAGTTAGGTTTAGAGTTAGGGTTACAGTTAGCTTAGGGTACAGGTGAGGGTAAGAATACGTGTTAAGGTTAGGGAACGTGTTAGGGTACGGGTTAGTGTTAGTGTACGTGTTAGGATCAGGGTAAGGGTTAGTGTAAGGTATAGGGTTAGGGTTAGGGTTAGGTTTAGTGAACGGGTAAGGTTTAGGGTACAGATGAGGGTACAAAAACGTTTTAGAGTTACGGTATGGGTTAGTGTTAGAGTACGGATTAGGATTAGGGTATGTGTTAGGGTAAGGGTTAGGGTTAGTGTTAGCGTTAGGTTTAGGGTTAGGGTTAGTGTTAGCCAATGGGTAAGCTTTAGGGTACAGGTGAGACTATGAAAAAATGTTAGGTTTAGGGTAAGTGTTAGGTTATGGGGTATTGTTAATGTAAGGGTTAGGAATAAGGTATGGTGTAGGGTAAGGTTTAGGGTTAGGTATAGTGTTAGCAAATGGGTAAGTTTTAGGGTACAGGTGAGGATACGAAAACATGTTAAGTTTAAGGTATGTGTCAGGGTAGGATTCAGAGTTAGAGTACTGGTAAGGATTAGGGTTCAGTTAGGATAAGGGTTCGGGTTAGGTAAGGGTTAGGTTTAGGGTTAGTGTTAGCATTAGTGAATGGGTTTAGGGTACAGGTGAGGGTATGAAAACTTTTTAGTGCTAAGGAACATATTAGGGTATGGGTCAGTGTTAGTGTATGGGTTACGATTATGGTACGGCTTAGGCTAAGGTTTAGGGTTAAGGTAGGTTTAGGTTTAGGGTTATGGTTAGTGAACGGGTAAGTTTTAGGGTACAGGTGAGGGTACAAAAACGTGTTAGTGTTAGGTTACATGTTAGGGTAAGGGTTACTGTTAGTGTACGGTTTAGGATTATGGTACGGGTTAGGGTAAGGTTTAGGGTTAGGTTTAGGGTTTGGTTTAGGGTTAGGGTTGAGTTATCGAACGGTAAGGTTTAGGGTACAGGTGAGGGTATGGAAACATGTTAGCGTCAGGGTACGTGTTACGGTATGGGTTAGTGTTAGTGTATGGGTTAGGATTAGGGTACAGGTTAGGGTAAGATTTAGGGTTAGGGTTAGGGTTAGGGTTAGGTTTAGGGATAGCAAACGGGTAAGGTTTAGGGTACACATGAGGGTACGAAAACATGTTAGGCTTAGGGTATGTGTTAGGGTTCATGTTAGACTTAGTGTATGGATTAGAATTAGGGTACGGGTTAGGGTAAGGTATAGGGATAGGGTTAGGGATAGGTTTAGGGTTAGGGTTAGGGTTAGTGAATGGGTAATATTTAGTGTACAGGTGAGGGTATGGAAATGTCTTAGGGTACGCATTAGTGTTAGTGTACTGGTTAGGATTATGGTACGGGTTAGGGTAAGTTTTAGGGTTAAGGTTAGGGATAAGTTTAGGGTTAAGGTTAGTGATAGTGAACAGGTAATTATCAGGTTACAAGTGAGGGTACAAAAACATGTTAAGCTTAGGGTATGGGTTAGTGTTAGTGTACGGGTTATGATTGGGGTACCATTTAGGGTGAGGTTAGGGTTAGGGATAGGTTTAGGGTTAAGGTTAGGGATAGCAAATGGGTAAGGTTCAGGTTCCATGTGAGGGTTACGAATACGTGTTAGGTTTAGGGTACGTGATAGGTTACGGTTTACTTTTAGTGTACAGTTTAGAATTAGTGTATGGGTTGGGTAAGATTTAGGGGTAGGGTTAGGGTTAGGGTTAGGGTTAGGTTTAGGTTCAGTGTTAATGAACGGGTAAGATTTAGGGTACAGGTGAGGGTATGAAAAGCTGTTAGGGTTAGCGAACGTCTTAGTGTATGGGTTAGTTTTAGTATATGGGTTAGGATTAGGGTACAGGTTAGGGTAAGGTTTAGGGTTAGGGTTAGGTTTAGGTTTAGGGTTAGGGTTAGGTTTCACGAATAGGTAAGGTTTAGGGTACAGGTGAGGGTATGAAAACGTGTTAGGTTTAGGGTACGTGTTAGGTTCCAGGTTAGTTTTAGTGTATGGTTTAGGATTAGAGTATGGGTTAGGGTAAGGTTTAGGGTTAGGGTTAGGGCTAGGTTTAGGTCTAGTGTTATGGTTATCGAACAGTTAAGTTTTAGGGAACATTTGAGGGTACAAAAAGTTTGTAAGGTTAGGGTATGTGTGAGGATATGCATTAGTGTTAGTGTACGCATTAGGATTAGGGTACGGGTTAAGTTTATGTTTAGGGCTAGGGTTAGGGTGAGTGAACGGGTAACGTTTACGGTACAGGTGAGGATACGGAAAAGTGTTAGGGTCAGGGTACGTGTTAGGGCACGAGTTAGTGTGAGTGTATGGTTTAGGATTAGGGTACGGGTTAGGGTAAGGTGTAGGGGTGGGGTTAGGGTTGGATTATGGCTAGGGTTAGGGTTAGTGAATGGTAAGGTTTAGGGTACAGGTGAGGGTACAGAAACCTGTTAGGGTCAGGGTACGTGTTAGGGCATGGGTTAGTGTACGCGTTAGGATTTGGGTACAGGTTAGGGTAAGGTGTAGGTTTGGGGTTAGGGCTAGGTTTAGTGTTAGGGGTAGGGTTAGCAAACAGTAAGTTTTAGGGTACAGGTGAGGGTACAGAAACGTGTTAGGATCAGGGTATGTGTTAGGGCATGGTTTAGTGTTAGTGTATGGATTAGGATTAGGATACGGGTTAGGGTAAGGTGTAGGGTTGAGGTTAGGTTTATGTTTAGGACTAGGGTTAGGGTTAGCGAACGGGTAATGCTTAGGGTACAGTTGAGGGTACGGAAAACTTTTAGGGTCAGGGTATGTGTTAGGGCATGGGTTAGTGTTAGTGTACGGATTAGGATTAGGGTACCGGTTAGGGTAAGGTGTTGGGTTGGGGTCAGGTTTAGGTTTAGGACTAGAGTTCGGGTGAGTGAATGTGTAAGGTTTAAGGTACAGGTGAGGGTACAGAAAAGTGTTAGGGTCAGGGTACGTGTTAGGGCATGGGATAGTGTTAGTGTATGGGTTAGGATTATGGTATGGTTTAGCGTAAGGTGTAGGGTTGGGGTTAAGATTAGGTTTATGGCTTGGGTTAGGGTTAGCGAACGCATATGGTTTAGGGTACAGGTGATGGTACAGAAAAGTGTTAGGGTCAGGGTACGTGTTAGGGCACGGGTTAGTGTAAGTCTACGGGTTAGGATTAGGGTACGTGTTAGGGTAAGGTTTAGTGTTGGTGTTAGGGTTAGTGGTATGGCTAGGGTTAGGGTTAGTGAACAGGTAAGGTGTAGGGTACAGGTGAGGGTACAGAATCGTGTTAGAGTCAGGTGATATGTTAGGGCATGGGTTAGTGTTAGTGTACAGGTTAGGATTATGGTACGGGTTAAGGTAAGGTGTATGGTTGGGTTTAGGGTTAGGTTTAGGGCTAGTGTTAGGGTTAGCAAATGGGTAAGTTTTAGGGTACAGGTGAGGGGACAGAAACGTGTTAGGGTCAGGCTACATGTTAGGGCATGGGTTAGTGTTAGTGTATGGGATAGGTTTTGGGTATGGTTTACGGGAAGGTGTGGGGTGGGGGTTAGGTTTAGGTTAGGTCTAAATTTAGGGTTAGTGAACGGTAAGGTTTAGGGTACAGGTGAGGGTACGGAAAAGTGTTAGAGTCAGGGTACGTGTTAGGGTATGGGTTAGTGTTAGTGTATGGGTTAGCATTATGGTACAGTTTAGGTTAAGGCATAGGGTAGGGATTAGGTTTATGTTTAGGGCTAGGGATAGGGTTAACAAATGCGTATGGTTTAGGGTACCGGTGATGGTACAGAAACGTGTTAGGCTCAGGTTCATGTTAGGGCACGGGTTAGTGTTAGTGTATGGGTTAGGATTAGGGTACGGTTTAGGGTAAGGTGTAGGGTTGGGGTTAGCGTTAGGTTTAGGGCTAGGGTTAGGGTTAGCGAACGGATAACATTTAGGGTACAGGTGAGGGTACAGAAACGTGTTAGTGTCAGGGTACGTGTTAGGGCATGGGTTAGTGTTAGTGTATGGGTTAGGATTAGGGTACGGTTTAGGGTAAGGGGTAGGTTTGGGGTTAGGGTTAGGTTTAGGGCTAAGGTCAGGATTAGTGAACGGGTAAGGTTTAAGGTACAGGTGAGTGTACGGAAACATGTTAGGGCCAGGGTACATGTTAGGGCTCGGGTTAGTGTTAGTGTATGGGTTAGGATAGGGTACGGATTAGGGTAAGGGGTAGGGGTGCAGTTAGGGTTACTTTTAGGGCTAGGGTTAGGTTTAACAAACGTGTAAGTTCTAGGGTACAGGTGAGGGTACGGAAAAGTGTTAGGGTCAAGTTATGTGTTAGTGCACGCATTACTGTTACTGTATGGGATAGGATTATTGTACAGTTTAGGGTAAGGGGTAGGGTTGGTGTTAGGTTTTGGTTTAGGTCTGGGGTTAGGGTTAGCGAAAGGTAAGGTTTAGTGAACAGATGAGCATACGGAAACGTGTTAGGTTCAGGGTACGGGTTAGGGTAAGGGATAAGTTTGGGGTTAGGTTTAGGTTTAGGCCTAGGCTTAGTGTTAGCGTATGTGTAAGGTTTAGGGTACAGGTGATGGTAAGGAAACGTGTTAGGGTCAGGGTACGTGTTAGGGCATGGTTTAGTGTTAGTGTACGGGTTATGATTAGGGTACGGGTTAGGGTAAGGGATAAGTTTGGGGTTAGGTTTAGGGTTAGGGCTAGGGTTGGGGTTAGTGAACAGTAAGGTTTAGGGTACAGGTGATTGTATGGAAACGTGTTAGAGTCAGGGTACGTGTTATGGCATTGGTTAGTGTTAGTGTACGGGTTAGGATTAGGGTATGGGTAAGCGGTAGGGTAGGGGTTAAGGTTAGGTTTAGGTCTATGGTTACGTTTAGCGAAAGGGTAACATTTAGTGTACAGGTGAGGGTACGGAAACGTGTTAGGGTCAGGGTAAGTGTTAGGGCTCAGGTTAGTGTTAGTGTACGGGTTACGATTAAGGTAAGGTTTAGGGTAAGGGTTAGGGTTCGAGTTAGGTTTAGGGGTAGGGCTAGGGTTAGGTTTAGCGAATGGGTAAGGTTTAGGGTATGGTTGAGGGTACGGAAATGTATGAGGGTCAGGGTACGTGTTAGGGCATGGGTTAGTGTTAGTGTACGGGTTAGGATTAGGGTAAGGATTAGGGTAAGGTGTAGGATTGGGGTTAGTGTTAGGTTTAGGGCTAGGGTTAGGGTTAGGGTTAGCCGACGGGTAAGTTTTCGGGTACAGGTGAGGGTACAGAAACGTGTTAGGGTCAGGGTACGTGTTAGGGCAAGGGTTCATGTTAGTGTATGGGTTAGAAATAGGGTAGGGGTTAGGGTAAGGTTTAGGGCTTGGGTTACAGTTAGGTTTAGGGCTAGGGTTAGGGTTAGAGAACGAGTAAGTTTTTGGGTACAGGTGAGGGTACGGAAACGTGTTAGGGTCAGGATACGTGTTAGGGCTCGGGTTAGTGTTAGTGTATGGGTTAGGATTAGGGTATGGGTTAATGTAAGGGTTAGGGCCTGGGTTAGGTTAGGTTTAGATCTAGGGTTAGGGTTAGTGAACTGTAAGGTTTAGGGTACAGGTGAGGGTACGGAAACGTTTTAGGGTCAGGGTACATATTAGTGCATGGGTTAGTGTTAGTGTACAGGTTAGGATTAGGGTACGGGTTAGGGTAAGGTGTAGGGTTGCAGTTAGGGTTAGGTTTATGACTAGGGTTAGGGTTAGCAAACGGGTAAGTTTTAGGGTACAGGTGAGGTTACAGAAAAGTGTTAGTGTCAGGGTACGTGTTAGGGCATGGGTTAGTGTTAGTGTATGGGTTAAGATTAGGGTACGCATTAAAGTGTAGAGTTGGGGTTAGGGTTACGCTTAGGTCTAGGGTTAGGGTTAGTGAACGGTAAGGTTTAGGGTAGAGGTGAGTGTACAGAAACGTGGTAGCATCACGGTATGTGTTATGGCATGGGTTAGGTTTAGTGTACGGTTTAGGATTAAGTTGCGGGTTAGGGTAAGGGGCAGGTTTGGGGTTAAGGTTAGTTTTAGGTCTAGGGGTAGGGTGAGCGAATGGGTAAGGTTTAGGGTACACGTGAGGGTACGAAAACCTGTTAGGTTCATTGTACGTGTTAGGGCATGGGGTAGTGTTAGTGTACGGGTTAGGATTAGGGTAAGTTTTAGGGTAAGGAGTACTTTTGGGGTCAGGGTGAGGGTTAGGGCTAAGTTTAGGGTTAGCGAATGGTAAGGTTCGGGGTAGAGGTGAGGGTACGGAAACGTGTTAGTCTCAGAGTTCTTGTTAGGGCATGGGTTAGAGTTAGTGTATGGGTTAGAATTAGGGCAGAGGTTAGGGTAAGGTGTAGGGTTGGTGTTAGGTTTAGTTTTAGGGCAAGGGTTAGGGTAAGTGAATGGTAATGTTTTGGGTACAGGTGAGGGTACGGAAAAGTTTTAGGTTCAGGGTATGTGTAAGGGCATGGGTTAGTGTTAGTGTACAGGTTAGGATTTAGGGTATGGGTTACGGTAAGGCGTAGGGTTGGGTTTAAGTTTAGGTTTAGGACTAGGTTTAGTGTCACCATACAGGTAATCTTTAGGGTAAAGGAGAGGGTACCGAAACGTGTTAGGGTCAAGATACATTTTAGGGCACATGTCAACGTTACTGTATAGGTTAGGATTAGGGTACGATTTAGGGTAAGGTGTTAGGATGGGGTTAGGTTTAGGTTTAAGTCTAGGGTTAGTGTTAGCGAACGCTAAGATTTAGGGTACAGGTGATGCTACGGAAAAATGTTAGGGTCATTGTACGTGTTAGGGCATGGGTCAGTGTTAGTGTACGAGTTAGGATTAGGGTATGGGTTAGGGTAAGGTATAAGTTTGGGGTTAGGTTTAGGTTTAGGTCTAGGGTTAGGATTACTGAACGGTAAGGTTTAAGGTACAGGTGACTGTACGGAAATGTGTTAGGGTCAGGGTACGTGTTAGGGCAGGGGTTAGTGTTAGTGTACAGATTAGGATTAGGGTACGGGTTAGTGTAAGGTGTAGGGATGGGGTTAGGGTTAGGGTTAGGCCTAGGTTTAGTGTTAGCGAACAGTAAGGTTTAGGGTACAGGTGATGGTACGGAAAAGTGTTAAGGCCAGGGTACGTGTTAGGCCATGGTTTAGTGTTAGTGTACTGGTTAGGATTAGGGTATTGGTTAGGGTAATGTATAAGGTTGGGGTAAGGTTTAGGTTTAGGTCTATGGTTAGGGATGATGAACGGTAAGGTTTAGGGTACAGGTGAGTATATGGAAACTTGTTTGGGTCAGTGTACGTGTTAGGGCATGGGTTATTGTTAGTGTAGAAGTTGGGATTAGGGTACGGGTTAGGGTAAGGAATAAGGTTGGGGTTAGGTTTAGGTTTAGGGCTCGGGTTAGGGTTAGCTTACGCATAAGGTTTAGGGTACACGTGATGGAACGGTAACATGTTAGGGTCTGGGTACATGTTAGGGCATGGGTTAGTGTTAGTGTATGGGTTAGGATTAGGGTACGGGTTACGGTAAGGGATAAGTTGGGTTTAGGTTTACATTTAGGTCTAGGGTTGGGGTTAATGAACGGTAAGGTTTAGGGTTCAGCTGAGGGTACAGAAACGTGTTAGGGTCAGGGTACATGTTACGGCATGGGTTAGTGTTAGTGTACGGGTTAGGCTTAGGGCACGGGTTAGTGTTAGTGTACGGGTTAGGATTTAGGATACGGGTTAGGGTAAGGAGTAGGGTTGGGTTTAGATGTAGGTTTAGGGCTAGGTTTAGGGTTAGCATATGGGTGACCTTTAGGGTACAGGAGAGGGTATGGAAACGTGTTAGTGCCAAGGTACATGTTTGGGAATGTGTTACTGTGTGTACGGGTTAGGATTAGGGTATGGGTTAGGGTAAGGGGTTGGGATGGGTTTAGGTTTAGGTTTACGTCTAGGGTTAGGGTTAGCGAACGATAAGGTTTAGGGTACAGGTGAGGGTACAGAAACATGTTACGGTCAGGGTACGTGTTAGGGCACGGGTTACTGTTAGCATACGGGTTAGGCTTACGGTACGGGTTAGGGTAAGGGATAAGGTTGGTGTTAAGTTTAGGTTTAGGTCTAGGGTTAGCGTTAGCGTATGCGTTAGATTTAGGGTACAGGTGATGGAACAGAAACGGGTTAGGGTCAGAGTATGTTTTCAGGCATGGGTTAGTGTACTGGTTAGGATTAGTGTACGGGTTATGGTAAGGGATACGTTTGGGATTAGGTTTAGGTTTAGCGGTAGGGTTATGGTTACCGTATGCATAAAATTTAGGGTACAGGTGATGGTACAGAAAGATGTTAGTGTCACATTACGTGTTAGCACACAGTTTAGTGTTAGTGTCTGGGTTAGGATTAGGGTACGGATTAGGGTAAGTTGTAGGGTCGGGGTTAGGTTTAGCGAACAGTAAGTTTTAGGGTACAGTTGAGTTTACAGAAAAGTTTTAGGGTTATGGTATGTGTTAGGGCATGGGTTAGTGTTACTGTACGGGTTAGGATTTAGGGTACGGGTTAGGGTAAGGACTAGGGTTGGGTTTAGATTTAGGTTTACAGTTAGGTTTAGGTTTAGCCTACGGGTAATATTTAGGGTATAGGAGAGCGTACGGAAAAGTGTTAGGGTCAGGGTATGTGTTAAGGCACGGGTTACTGTTAGTGTACGGGTTAGGATTAGAGTACAGGTTAGGGTAAGGGAGAAGGTTGGGGTTAGCTTTACAGTTAGGGCTAGGGTTAGGGTTAGCGAACAGTAAGGTTTAGGGTACAGGTGATGGTACGGAAATGTGTAAGTGTCAGGGTACGTGTTAGGGCATGGTTTAGTGTTAGTGTACGGGTTAGGATTAGGGTACAGGTTAGGGTGAGGTGTAGGATTGGTGTTAGATTTAGGTCTATGGTTAGTGTTAGTGAACAGTAAGGTTTAGGGTACACGTGATGGTACAAAAAAGTGTTAGGATCAGGGTACATGTTCGGGCATGGTTTAGTGTTATTGTACGGGTTAGGATTAGGGTACGGGTTAGGGTAGGGATAGGGTTGGGGTTAGCTTTAGGTTTAGGTCTAGGGTTAGGGTTAGCATACACATAAGGTTTAGGGTACAGGTGATGTAAAGAAAACGTGTTAGGGTCAGGGTACATGTTAGGGCACGGGTTAGTGTTAGTGTACGGGTTAGGATTAGGGTATGGGTTAGGGTAAGGGATAAGGTTGCAGTTAGGTTTAGGTATAGGTCTAGGGTTAGAGTTAGCGAATGGTATGGTTTAGGGTACAGGTGAGTGTAGGAAACATGTTAAGGTCAGGGTATGTGTTAGGGCATGTGTTAGTGTTAGTTTACGAGTTAGGATTAGGGTACGCATTAGGGTAAGGCATAAGCTTGTGGTTAGGTTTAGGTTTAGGTCTAGGATTAGGGTTGCGTACGCATAAGCTTTAGGGTAGAGGTCATGGTACGGAAACGTGTTAGGGTCAGTGTACGTGTTAGGGCACGGGTTAGTGTTAGTGTATGGGTTAGGATTAGGGTACGGGTTAGAGTAATGTGTAGGATTGGGGTTAGTGTTAGGGTTAGGTCTAGGTTTAGGGTTAGCGAACAGTAAGGTTTAGGGTACAGGTGAGGGTATGGAAACGTGTTAGGTTCAGGGTACGTGTTAGCACATGGGTTAGTGTTTTTTACGGGTTAGAATTAGGGCAGAGGTTAGGGTATGGTGTAGGGTTGGGGTTCGGTTTAGGTTTAGGGCAAGGGTTAGTGTAAGCATACGGTAAGGTTTACGGTACAGGTGAGGGTAAGGAATAGTTTTAGTGTCAGGGTATGCATTAGGGCATGGGTTAGTGTTAGTGTACGGGTTAGGGTTGGGATTAGGGTTAGGCTTAGGGCTAGGTTTAGGGTTAGCAAACAGTAAGGTTTAGGGTACAGGTGATGGTATGGAAAGGTGTTAGAGTCAGGGTACTTGTTAGGGCATGGGTTAGTGTTACTGTACGGGTTAGGATTATGATACAGGTTAGGGTAAGGGATAAGTTTGTGGTTAGGTTTAGGTTTAGGGTTAGGGTTAGGTTTAGCGTACGCATAAGGTTTAGGGTACAGGTGATGGTACAGAAATGTGTTAGGGTCAGGGTACGTGTTAGGGCACGGGTTAGTGTTAATGTACGTGTTAGAATTAGGGCAGAGTTTAGTGTAAAGTGTAGTGTTGTGGTTAGGTTTAGGTTTAGGGCAAGGGGTAGGGTAAGCGTATGGTAAGGTTTAGGGTACAAGTGAGGGTATGGAATAGTTTTAGTGTCAGGGTATGCATTAGGGCATGGGTTAGTGTTAGTGTATGGGCTAGCATTTAGGGTACGGGTTAGGGTAAGGAGTAGGCTTGGGGTTAGGCTTAGGTTTAGGGCTATGGTTAGGGTTAGCATAAGCGTAAGTTTTAGGGTACAGGTTATGGTATGGAAACGTGTTAGATTCAGGGCACGTGTTAGGGCACGGGTTAGTGTTAGTGTATCAGTTAGGATTAGGGTATGGGTTAGGGTAAGGGGTAGGGTTGGGGATGGGGTTAGGGTTAGGGCTAGGGTTAGGATTAGAAAACAGTAAGGTTTAGGGTACAGGTGATGGTATGGAAACGTGGTAGGGTCAGGGTACATGTTAGGGCATGTGTTAGTGTCAGTGTATGGGTTAGGATTAGGGTACGGGTTAGGGTAAGGGATAAGTTTGGGGTTAGGTTTAGGTTTAGGGCTAGTGTTAGGGTTAGCGTATGCATAAGCTTTAGGGTACATGTGATGGTACGGAAACGTGTTAGGGTCAGGGTACATGTTAGGACATGGGTTAGTGTTACTGTACGGGTTAGGATTATGGTACAGGTTAGGGTAAGGGATAAGTTTGGGATTAGGTTTAGGTTTAGGGCTAGGGTTGGGTTAGCGTACACATAAGGTTTAGGGTACATGTGATGTTATGGAAACGTGTTAGGGTCAGGGTACGTGTTAGGGCATAGGTTAGTGTTATTGTACGAGTTGGGATTAGGGTACGGGTTAGGATAAGGAATATTGTTGGTGTTAGGTTTAGATTTAGGGCTATGGTTAGGATTAGCATAAGCATAAGGTTTTGGGTACAGGTGATGGTATGAAAAAGTGTTAGGATCAGGGTACGTGATAGGGCATGCGTTACTGTTAGTGTACCCGGTAGGATTAGGGTACTCATTAGGGTAATGGATAAGGTTGGGGTTAGGTTTAGGTTTAGGTCTAGGTTTAGGGTTAGCGAACGGTAAGGTTTAGGGTACAGGTGAGGGTACAGAAAAGTGTTAGGGTCAGGGTACATGTTACTGCAAGGGTTAGTGTTAGTGTATGGGTTAGGATTAGGGCACGGGTTAGGGTTGGGTTTAGATTTAGGTTTAGGGCTAGGTTTAGGGTTAGCGAACAGTAAGGTTTCGGGTACAGTTGATGGTACGGAAACGTGTTAGAGTCAGGGTACGTGTTAGGGCATGAGTTAGTGTTAGTGTACGGGTTAGGATTAGGGTACGGGTTAGGGTATGGTATAAGGTTGGGGTTAGGTTTGGTTTAGGTCTAGAGTTAGGGTTAGCATACGCGTAAGGTTTAGGGTACAGGTGATGGTATGGAAAAGTGTTAGGGTCAGGGTACGTGTTAGGGCACATGTAATTGTTAGTGTATGGGTTAGGGTTAGGGTATGGTTTAGGGTAAGTTGTAGGTTTGGGGTTAGGTTTGGTTTTGGTCAAGGGTTAGGGTAAGTGAACGGTAAGGTTTAGGGTACAGGTGATGGTACGGAAATGTTTTAGGGTCACGGTATGTGTTATGGCACGTGTTATTGTTAGTGTACTGTTTAGGATTTAGGGTACAGGTTAGGGTAAGGAGTAGGGTTGGGTTTAGATTTAGGTTTAGAGCTTGGTTTAGGCTTAGCATACTGGTAAACTTTAGGGTATAGGAGAGGGTACAGAAACGTCTTAGATTTAGGGTACTTGTTAGGGCATGTGTTAGTGTTAGTGTATGGGTTAGGATTAGGGTACGGGTTAGGGTAAGGGGTTGGGATAGCTTTAGGTTTAAGTTTAGGTCTAGCGTTAGGTTTAGCGAACGGTAAGGTTTAGGGTACAGTTGAAGGTATGGAAACGTTTTAAGGTCAGGGTATGTGTTAGGGCACAGGTTAGTGTTAGTGTAAGGGTAAGGATTAGAGTATGGGTTAGGGTAAGGGATAAGGATGGGGTTAGGTTTACGTTTAGGGCTAGGGTTAGGGTTTGCATACGCGTAATGTTTAGGGTACAGGTGATGGTACGGAAACGTGTTAGGGTCAGGGAACGTTTTAGGGCACGGGTTACTGTTAGTGTACAGGTTAGGATTAGGGTACAGGTTAGCATAAGTTGTAAGGTTGAGGTAAGGTTTAGGTTTAGGTCTAGGGTTAGTGTTTGCATACGCGTAAGGTTTAGGGTACAGGTGATGGTATGGAAAAGTGTTAGGGTCAGGGTACGTGTTAGGGCACAGGTTAGTTTTAGTGTATGGGTTAGGGTTAGGGTACGGTTTAGGGTAAGTTGTAGTGTTGGAGTTAGGGCTAGGCTTAAGGTACGGTTAGGTTTAGCGCGCAGTACAGTTTAGGGTACAGGTGATGGTACGGCAAAGTGTTAGGGTGAGGGTACGTATTAGGACACAGGTTACTGTTAGTGTACGTGTAAGGATTAGGGTATGGGTTAGGGTAAGGAATAAGGTTGGGGTTAGGTTTAGGTTTAGGTCTACGGTTAGGGTTAGCAAATGGTATGTTTTAGGGTACAGGTTAGTGTACGGAAACGTGTTACGGTCATGGTACATGTTAGGGCATGGATAAGAGTTAGTGTATGGATTAGGATTAGAGTACAGCTTAGGATAAGCTATAAGGTTGGGGTTAGGTTTATGTTTAGGGCTAGGGTTAGGTTTAGTGTATGCGTAAGATTTAGGGTACAGTTGATGGTACAGAAACGTGTTAGGGTCAGGGTATGTGTTAGGACTCATGTTAGTGAACGGGTTAGGATTAGGGTACGAGTTAGGGTAAGTTGTAGGTTTGCGGTTAGGTTTAGGTTTAGGTGTAGAGCGAACGGTATGGTTTAGGGTACATTTGAGGGTATGGAAATGTGTTAGGGTCAGGGTACGTGTTAGGGCATGGATTAGTGTTAGTGTACAGGTTAGGATTAGGGTATGGGTAAGGGTAAGGGATAAGTTTGGGGTTAGGTTTAGGTTTAGGTCTAGGCTTAGGGTTAGCGAACAGTAGAGTTTAGGGTACAGGTGAAGGTACGGAAACGTGTTAGGGTCACGGTATGTGTTAGGGCATGGGTTAGTGTTACCCTACAGGTTAGGATTAGGGTACTGGTTAGGGTAAGGGATAAGGTTGGGGTTAGGTTTAGGTTTAGGACTTGGGTTAGGGTTAGCGTACGAGTAATGTTTAGGGTACAGGTGATGGTAAGGAAATGTGTTAGGGTCACCTTACATGTTAGGGCATGGTTAGTGTTAGTGTACGGGTTAGGATTAGTGTACGTGTTAGGGTAAGGGATAAGTTTGGGGTTATGTTTAGGTACAGGGCTAGGGTTAGGGTTAGCATATGTGTAAGATTTAGGGTACAGGTGAGGGTATGGAAACGTGTTAGGGTCAGGGTACGTGTTAAGGCATGGGTTAGTGTTAGAGTATGGGTTAGGATTAGGGTACAGGTTAGGGTAAGGGATAAGGTTGGGGTTAGGTTTATGTTTAGGGCTAGGGTTAGGGTTAGCATACGCATAAGCTTTAGGGTCCAGGTGATGGTACGGAAAGTGTTAGAGTCAGTGTACGTGTTAGGGCATGGGTTAGTGTTGGTGTACAGTTTAGGATTAGGGTACGGTTTAGCGTAAGGTGTAGGGTTGGGGTTAGGGTTAGGGTTAAGGCTAGTTTTATGGTTAGTGAACAGTAAGATTTAGGGTACAGTTGATGGTACAGAAACGTGTTAGGGTCAGGGTATGTGTTAAGACTCGTGTTAGTGTTAGTGAACGGGTTAGGATTAGGGTACGAGTTAGGGTAAGGGATAAGGTTGGGGTTAGGGTTAGGTTTAGGTGTAGGCTTAGGGTTAGTTAACGGTAAGGTTTAGGTTACAGGTGAGGGTATGGAAACGTGTTAGAGTCAGGGTACATGTTAGGGCTTGTGTTAGTGTTAGTGTATGGGTTAGGATTATGGTACGGGTTAGGGTAAGGAGTTGGGAGGCCTTTAGTTTTAAGTTTAGGTCTAGGGTTAGGGTTAGCGAACGGTAAGATTTCGGGTATATGTGAGGATACGGAAACGTGTGAGGGTCAGGGTATGTGTTAGGGTATGGGTTAGTGTTAGCGTACGGGTTAGGCTTAGGATATGGGTTAGGGTAAGGGATAAGGTTGGGGTTACATTTAGGATTAGGGCTAGGGTTAGCATTATCATATGCATAATGTTTAGGGTACACGTGTTGGTGTGGAAACGTGTTAGGGTCAGGATATGTGTTAGGGCATGGATTAGTGTTAGTGTTTGGGCTAGGATTAGGGTACAGGTTAGGGTAAGGGGTAGGGTTGGGGTTAGGTTTAGGTTTAGGTCTAGGGTTAGGGTTAACATAAGAGTAAGCTTGAGGGTACAGGTGATCGTACAGAAAAGTGTTACGGTCAGGGTACGTGTTGGGCACGTGTAAGTATTAGTGTACGGGTTAGGGTAAGGGGTAGGTTTGGGGTTAGAGTTAGGTTTAGGGCTAGGTTTAGGTTTAGTGAACAGTAAGGTTTAGGGTACAGGTGATGGTACGGAAACGTGTTAGTTTCAGGGTACATTTTAGGGCACGGGTTAGTGTTAGTGTATGGGTTTGGATTAGGGTACAGGTTATGGTAATGAATAATGTTGGGGTTAGGTTTAGATTTAGTGCTAGGGTTAGGGTTAGCGTACGCATAAGTTTTAGGGTACAGGAGATGGTATGGAAATGTGTTAGGGTCAGTGTACGAGTTAGGGCACGTGTTAGTGTTAGTGTATGGGTTAGGATTAGGGTACAGTTTAGGGTAAGGTGTCAGGATGGCTTTAGGTTTCAGTTTAGGTCTAGGGTTAGGGTTAGTGAATGGTAAGGTTTAGGGTACAGGTGAGGCTACGGATAAGTGTCAGTTTCAGGGTACGTGTTAGGGTATTGGTTAGTGTTAGTGTACAGGTTAGAGTTAGGGCAGAGGTTAGGGTAAGGTGTAGGGTTGGGGTTAGGTTTAGTTTTAGGGCAAGGGTTAGTGTAAGTGAATGGTAAGGTTTAGGGTACAGGTGAAGGTATAGAAAAGTTTTAGGGTCAGGGTACGTGTTAGGGCATGGGTTAGTGTTAGTTTGCAGTTTAGGTTTTAGGGTACGGGTTAGGGTAAGGGATAAGTTTGGGGTTAGGTTTACGTTTAGGGCTAGGGTTAGGGTTAGCGTATGCATAAGTTTTAGGGTACAGGTGATGGTACGGAAAAGTGTTAGAGTCAGTGTACCTGTTAGGGCATGGGTTAGTGTTAGTGTACGGGTTAGGATTAGGGTATGGTTTAGGGTAAGGGGTAGGGTTGGGGTTAGGGTTAGGGTTCTGGCTAGTGTTAGGGTTAGTGAACAGTAAGGTTTTGGGTACAGGTGAGGCTATGGAAAAGTGTTAGGTTCAGGGTTCGTGTTAGGTTTTTAGTTAGTGGTAGTGTAAGGGTTAGAATTAGGGCAAAGGTTAGGGTAAGGTGTAGGGTTGGGGTTAGGTTTAGTTTTAGGGCAAGGTTTAGAGTAAGTGAAAGGTAAGGTTTAGGGTACAGGTGAGGGTACAGAAATGTTTTAGGGTCAGGGTATGTGTTAGGGCATGGGTTGGTGTTACTCTATGGTTTAGGATTTAGGATACGGGTTAGGGTAAGGAGTAGGGTTGGGTTTACATTTAGGTTTAGGGCTAGGTTTAGGGTTAGCGTGCGGGTAAACTTTAGGGTACAGGAGAGGGTACAGAAACGTGTTAGGGTCAGGGTACTTGTTAGGGTATGGGTTAGTGTTACTGTACAGGTTAGGATTAGGGTACACGTTGGGGTAAGGGATAAGGTTGGGGTTAGGTTTAGGTTTAGGTCTTTGGTTAGGGTTAGCATACGAGAAAGCTTTAGGGTACATGTGATGGCACGGAAACATCTTAGGGTCAGGGTACATGTTAGGGCACGGTTAGTGTTAGTGTACTGGTTAGGATTAGTGTACAGGTTAAGGTAAGGAATAAGTTTGGGGTTATGTTTAGGTACAGGGCTAGGGTTGGGGTTAGCATATGTGTAAGTTTTAGGGTACAGGTGATGGTATGGAAAAGTGTTAGGGTCAGGGTACGTGTTAGGGCACATGTAATTGTTAGTGTATGGGTTAGGGTTAGGGTATGGTTTAGGGTAAGTTGTAGGTTTGGGGTTAGGTTTGGTTTTGGTCAAGGGTTAGGGTAAGTGAACGGTAAGGTTTAGGGTACAGGTGATGGTACGGAAATGTTTTAGGGTCACGGTATGTGTTATGGCACGTGTTATTGTTAGTGTACTGTTTAGGATTTAGGGTACAGGTTAGGGTAAGGAGTAGGGTTGGGTTTAGATTTAGGTTTAGAGCTTGGTTTAGGCTTAGCATACTGGTAAACTTTAGGGTATAGGAGAGGGTACAGAAACGTCTTAGATTTAGGGTACTTGTTAGGGCATGTGTTAGTGTTAGTGTATGGGTTAGGATTAGGGTACTGGTTAGGGTAAGGTTTAGTGTTAGGGTTAGGGTTAGGCTTAGGGTTAGGGTTAGGGTTAGTGAACGGGTAAGATTTAGGGTACAGGTGAGACTACGAAAATGTGTTAGGTTTAGGGTACCTGTTAGATTATGGGTTAGTGTTAGTGTACAGGTTAGGAATAGGGTATGGGTTAGGGAAAGGTTTAGGGTTAGTGTTAGTGTTAGGTTTAAGCTTAGGTTTAGTGTTAGTAAACGGGTAAGATTTAGGTTACAGGTGAGGATACGAAAACGTGTTAAGGTTAGGGTACGTGTCAGCGTATGGGTTAGTGTTAGAGTACTGGTAAGGATTAGGGTACTTTTAGGGCAAGGGTTAGCATTAGGTAAGAGATAGGTTTGGGGTTAGTGTTAGCATTAGCGAACGGGTTTATGGTAGAGGTGAGTGTAACAAAACCTGTTAGGGTTAAGGTACATGTTAGGGTACGGTATAGCGTTAGTGTACGTGTTACGATTAGAGTACGGGTTAGGCTAAGGTTTAGGGTTAAGGTAGATTTCGGTTTAGGGTTAGGGTTAGCGAATGGGTAAGGTTTAGGTTACAGGTGAGGGTATGACAACGTGTTAGTGTTAGCTTACGTGTTAGGGTACTCGTTAGTGTTAGTGTATGGGTTAGGTTTAGGGTACGGGTTAGAGTAAGTGTTAGGGTTAGTTTTAGTCTTAGGTTTAGTGTTAGCAAACGGGTAAGGGTTAGGGTACAGGTGATGGTACGAAAAGCTGTTAGGGTTAGGGTATGTCTTAGTGTACAGGTTAGAGTTAGTATAAGGGTTAGGATTAGGGTACAGGTTAGGGTAGGGTTTAGGTTTAGGGTTAGGGTTAGGGTTAGGGTTAGGATTAGGTTTAGCAAAAGGGTTAGGTTTCAAGTACAGGTGAGGGTACGAAAGCATGTTAGGTTTATGGTACGTGTTAGGTTACAGGTTAGTGTTTGTGTACGGGTTAGGATTAGGGTACTGGTTAGGGTAAGGTTTAGTCATAGGGTTAGGGTTAGGGTTAGCGAACGGGTAAGATTTAGGGTACAGGTGAGACTACGAAAACGTGTTAGGTTTAGGGTACATGTTAGATTACAGGTTAGTGTTAGTGTACAGGTTAGGAATAGGAGATAGGTTAGGGAAAGGTTTAGGATTAGTGTTAGTGTTAGGTTTAGGCTTAGGTTTAGTGTTAGTAAACGGGTAAGATTTAGGTTACAGGTGAGGATACGAAAACGTGTTAAGGTTAGGGTACGTGTCAGCATATGGGTTAGTGTTAGAGTATTGGTTAGGATTAGGGTACATTTAGGGCAAGGGTTAGGGTTAGGTAAGAGATAGGTTTAGGGTTAGTGTTAGCATTAGTGAATGGGTTTATGGTAGAGGTGAGTGTAGCAAAACCTGTTAGGGTTAGGGTACATGTTAGGGTATGGTTTAGTGTTAGTGTACGTGTTACGATTAGAGTATGGGTTAGGCTAAGGTTTAGGGTTAACATAGGTTTTGGTTTAGGGTTAGGGTTAGTGAATGGGTAAGGTTTAGGTTACAGGTGAGGGTATGAAAACATGCTAGTGTTAGGTTATGTGTTAGGGTACACGTTAGTGTTAGTGTACAGATTAGGATTAGGGTATGGGTTAGGGTAAGTGTTAGGGTTAGTTTCAGGCTTAGGGTTAGGGTTAGCAAATGGGTAAGTGTTAGGGTACAGGTGATGGTACGAAAAGCTGTTAGGGTTAGGGTACATCTTACTGTATGGGTTAGAGTTAGTATAAGGGTTAGGATTAGGGTACAGGTTAGGGTAGGGTTTAGGGTTAGAGTTAGGATTAGGGTTAGGGTTAGGGTTAGGTTTAGCGAAAGGGTTAGGTTTCGGGTACAGGTGAGGGTATGAAAGCGTGTTAGGTTTAGGGTACGTGTTATGTTACAGGTTAGTGTTAGTGTACCGGTTAGGATTCGGGCACGGGTTAGGGTAAGGTTTAGGGTTAGGGTTAGGTTTAGGTCTAAGTTTAGTGTTATGGTTATCGAACATGTAAATTTTAGGGTACATGGGAAGGTACGAAAATTTTTAGGGTTAGGGTATGTGTTAGGCTGCGCATTAGTGTTAGTATATGGGTTAGGATTACGGTACGGGTTAGGGTAAGGGATAGGGTTAGGTTTAGGATTAGGGTTAGGCTTAGAGAACGGGTAAGTTTTAGGGTACAGGTGAGGGTATGAAAACATATTAGGGTTTTGGTACGTGTTAGCGTATGGGTTAGTGTTAGTGTACATGTTAGCATTAGTTTACGGGTTAGGGTAAGGGTTATGGTTAGGGTTAGAGTTAGGTATAGGATTAGGTTTACGGTTAGAGAATGGGGAAGTTTTAGGGTACAGATGAGGGTACGATAACGTGTTAGGGTTAGGTTATGTGTTAGGTTACGGGTTAGTGTTAGTGTACAGGTTAGGATTAGGGTACAGTTTAGGGTAAGGTGTAGGGTTGGGGTTAGGTTTAGGTTTAGGGCTAGGGTTAGGGTTAGCGAATGGGTAAGATTTAGGGTACAAGTGAGGGTATGAAAAGGTGTTAGGTTTAGGTTCCTTGTTAGGGTTAGGATTAGGGTATGTGTTAGGGCATGGATTAATGTTAGTGTCCGGCTTACAATTAGGGTACGGGTTAGGGTAAGGTTTAGGGTTAGGGTTCGGTTTAGCATTAGGGTTAGGGTCAGCGAATGGGTAAGGTTTAGGGTATGGGTGAGGGTACGAAAAAGTGTTAGGCTTAGGGTACATGTTAGGGTATGGATTCGTGTTAGTGTATGGTTTATGATTAGGGTACGGGTTAGGGTTAGGTTTAGGGTTAGGGTTAGGGTTAGCAAATGGGTAACATTTAGTTTACAGGTGAGGGAACGAAAATGTTTTAGAGTATGGGTTACTGTTAATGTATGGGTTAGGATTAGGGTACGGGTTAGGGAAAGGTTAAATTTAGGTTTAGGGATAGGTTTATGGTTAAGGTTAGGGATAGCGAACGGGTAACGTTCAGGTTACAGATGAGGGTACAAAAACGTGTTAGGCTTTGTGTACATGTTAGGGTATGTGTTACTCTTAGTGTCCAGTTTAGGATTAGTGTACAGTTAGGGTAAGGGTTAGGGTTAAAGTTAGGTTTAGAGTTAGGGTTACAGTTAGCTTAGGGTACAGGTGAGGGTAAGAATACGTGTTAAGGTTAGGGAACGTGTTAGGGTACGGGTTAGTGTTAGTGTACGTGTTAGGATCAGGGTAAGGGTTAGTGTAAGGTATAGGGTTAGGGTTAGGGTTAGGTTTAGTGAACGGGTAAGGTTTAGGGTACAGATGAGGGTACAAAAACGTTTTAGAGTTACGGTATGGGTTAGTGTTAGAGTACGGATTAGGATTAGGGTATGTGTTAGGGTAAGGGTTAGGGTTAGTGTTAGCGTTAGGTTTAGGGTTAGGGTTAGTGTTAGCCAATGGGTAAGCTTTAGGGTACAGGTGAGACTATGAAAAAATGTTAGGTTTAGGGTAAGTGTTAGGTTATGGGGTATTGTTAATGTAAGGGTTAGGAATAAGGTATGGTGTAGGGTAAGGTTTAGGGTTAGGTATAGTGTTAGCAAATGGGTAAGTTTTAGGGTACAGGTGAGGATACGAAAACATGTTAAGTTTAAGGTATGTGTCAGGGTAGGATTCAGAGTTAGAGTACTGGTAAGGATTAGGGTTCAGTTAGGATAAGGGTTCGGGTTAGGTAAGGGTTAGGTTTAGGGTTAGTGTTAGCATTAGTGAATGGGTTTAGGGTACAGGTGAGGGTATGAAAACTTTTTAGTGCTAAGGAACATATTAGGGTATGGGTCAGTGTTAGTGTATGGGTTACGATTATGGTACGGCTTAGGCTAAGGTTTAGGGTTAAGGTAGGTTTAGGTTTAGGGTTATGGTTAGTGAACGGGTAAGTTTTAGGGTACAGGTGAGGGTACAAAAACGTGTTAGTGTTAGGTTACATGTTAGGGTAAGGGTTACTGTTAGTGTACGGTTTAGGATTATGGTACGGGTTAGGGTAAGGTTTAGGGTTAGGTTTAGGGTTTGGTTTAGGGTTAGGGTTGAGTTATCGAACGGTAAGGTTTAGGGTACAGGTGAGGGTATGGAAACATGTTAGCGTCAGGGTACGTGTTACGGTATGGGTTAGTGTTAGTGTATGGGTTAGGATTAGGGTACAGGTTAGGGTAAGATTTAGGGTTAGGGTTAGGGTTAGGGTTAGGTTTAGGGATAGCAAACGGGTAAGGTTTAGGGTACACATGAGGGTACGAAAACATGTTAGGCTTAGGGTATGTGTTAGGGTTCATGTTAGACTTAGTGTATGGATTAGAATTAGGGTACGGGTTAGGGTAAGGTATAGGGATAGGGTTAGGGATAGGTTTAGGGTTAGGGTTAGGGTTAGTGAATGGGTAATATTTAGTGTACAGGTGAGGGTATGGAAATGTCTTAGGGTACGCATTAGTGTTAGTGTACTGGTTAGGATTATGGTACGGGTTAGGGTAAGTTTTAGGGTTAAGGTTAGGGATAAGTTTAGGGTTAAGGTTAGTGATAGTGAACAGGTAATTATCAGGTTACAAGTGAGGGTACAAAAACATGTTAAGCTTAGGGTATGGGTTAGTGTTAGTGTACGGGTTATGATTGGGGTACCATTTAGGGTGAGGTTAGGGTTAGGGATAGGTTTAGGGTTAAGGTTAGGGATAGCAAATGGGTAAGGTTCAGGTTCCATGTGAGGGTTACGAATACGTGTTAGGTTTAGGGTACGTGATAGGTTACGGTTTACTTTTAGTGTACAGTTTAGAATTAGTGTATGGGTTGGGTAAGATTTAGGGGTAGGGTTAGGGTTAGGGTTAGGGTTAGGTTTAGGTTCAGTGTTAATGAACGGGTAAGATTTAGGGTACAGGTGAGGGTATGAAAAGCTGTTAGGGTTAGCGAACGTCTTAGTGTATGGGTTAGTTTTAGTATATGGGTTAGGATTAGGGTACAGGTTAGGGTAAGGTTTAGGGTTAGGGTTAGGTTTAGGTTTAGGGTTAGGGTTAGGTTTCACGAATAGGTAAGGTTTAGGGTACAGGTGAGGGTATGAAAACGTGTTAGGTTTAGGGTACGTGTTAGGTTCCAGGTTAGTTTTAGTGTATGGTTTAGGATTAGAGTATGGGTTAGGGTAAGGTTTAGGGTTAGGGTTAGGGCTAGGTTTAGGTCTAGTGTTATGGTTATCGAACAGTTAAGTTTTAGGGAACATTTGAGGGTACAAAAAGTTTGTAAGGTTAGGGTATGTGTGAGGATATGCATTAGTGTTAGTGTACGCATTAGGATTAGGGTACGGGTTAAGTTTATGTTTAGGGCTAGGGTTAGGGTGAGTGAACGGGTAACGTTTACGGTACAGGTGAGGATACGGAAAAGTGTTAGGGTCAGGGTACGTGTTAGGGCACGAGTTAGTGTGAGTGTATGGTTTAGGATTAGGGTACGGGTTAGGGTAAGGTGTAGGGGTGGGGTTAGGGTTGGATTATGGCTAGGGTTAGGGTTAGTGAATGGTAAGGTTTAGGGTACAGGTGAGGGTACAGAAACCTGTTAGGGTCAGGGTACGTGTTAGGGCATGGGTTAGTGTACGCGTTAGGATTTGGGTACAGGTTAGGGTAAGGTGTAGGTTTGGGGTTAGGGCTAGGTTTAGTGTTAGGGGTAGGGTTAGCAAACAGTAAGTTTTAGGGTACAGGTGAGGGTACAGAAACGTGTTAGGATCAGGGTATGTGTTAGGGCATGGTTTAGTGTTAGTGTATGGATTAGGATTAGGATACGGGTTAGGGTAAGGTGTAGGGTTGAGGTTAGGTTTATGTTTAGGACTAGGGTTAGGGTTAGCGAACGGGTAATGCTTAGGGTACAGTTGAGGGTACGGAAAACTTTTAGGGTCAGGGTATGTGTTAGGGCATGGGTTAGTGTTAGTGTACGGATTAGGATTAGGGTACCGGTTAGGGTAAGGTGTTGGGTTGGGGTCAGGTTTAGGTTTAGGACTAGAGTTCGGGTGAGTGAATGTGTAAGGTTTAAGGTACAGGTGAGGGTACAGAAAAGTGTTAGGGTCAGGGTACGTGTTAGGGCATGGGATAGTGTTAGTGTATGGGTTAGGATTATGGTATGGTTTAGCGTAAGGTGTAGGGTTGGGGTTAAGATTAGGTTTATGGCTTGGGTTAGGGTTAGCGAACGCATATGGTTTAGGGTACAGGTGATGGTACAGAAAAGTGTTAGGGTCAGGGTACGTGTTAGGGCACGGGTTAGTGTAAGTCTACGGGTTAGGATTAGGGTACGTGTTAGGGTAAGGTTTAGTGTTGGTGTTAGGGTTAGTGGTATGGCTAGGGTTAGGGTTAGTGAACAGGTAAGGTGTAGGGTACAGGTGAGGGTACAGAATCGTGTTAGAGTCAGGTGATATGTTAGGGCATGGGTTAGTGTTAGTGTACAGGTTAGGATTATGGTACGGGTTAAGGTAAGGTGTATGGTTGGGTTTAGGGTTAGGTTTAGGGCTAGTGTTAGGGTTAGCAAATGGGTAAGTTTTAGGGTACAGGTGAGGGGACAGAAACGTGTTAGGGTCAGGCTACATGTTAGGGCATGGGTTAGTGTTAGTGTATGGGATAGGTTTTGGGTATGGTTTACGGGAAGGTGTGGGGTGGGGGTTAGGTTTAGGTTAGGTCTAAATTTAGGGTTAGTGAACGGTAAGGTTTAGGGTACAGGTGAGGGTACGGAAAAGTGTTAGAGTCAGGGTACGTGTTAGGGTATGGGTTAGTGTTAGTGTATGGGTTAGCATTATGGTACAGTTTAGGTTAAGGCATAGGGTAGGGATTAGGTTTATGTTTAGGGCTAGGGATAGGGTTAACAAATGCGTATGGTTTAGGGTACCGGTGATGGTACAGAAACGTGTTAGGCTCAGGTTCATGTTAGGGCACGGGTTAGTGTTAGTGTATGGGTTAGGATTAGGGTACGGTTTAGGGTAAGGTGTAGGGTTGGGGTTAGCGTTAGGTTTAGGGCTAGGGTTAGGGTTAGCGAACGGATAACATTTAGGGTACAGGTGAGGGTACAGAAACGTGTTAGTGTCAGGGTACGTGTTAGGGCATGGGTTAGTGTTAGTGTATGGGTTAGGATTAGGGTACGGTTTAGGGTAAGGGGTAGGTTTGGGGTTAGGGTTAGGTTTAGGGCTAAGGTCAGGATTAGTGAACGGGTAAGGTTTAAGGTACAGGTGAGTGTACGGAAACATGTTAGGGCCAGGGTACATGTTAGGGCTCGGGTTAGTGTTAGTGTATGGGTTAGGATAGGGTACGGATTAGGGTAAGGGGTAGGGGTGCAGTTAGGGTTACTTTTAGGGCTAGGGTTAGGTTTAACAAACGTGTAAGTTCTAGGGTACAGGTGAGGGTACGGAAAAGTGTTAGGGTCAAGTTATGTGTTAGTGCACGCATTACTGTTACTGTATGGGATAGGATTATTGTACAGTTTAGGGTAAGGGGTAGGGTTGGTGTTAGGTTTTGGTTTAGGTCTGGGGTTAGGGTTAGCGAAAGGTAAGGTTTAGTGAACAGATGAGCATACGGAAACGTGTTAGGTTCAGGGTACGGGTTAGGGTAAGGGATAAGTTTGGGGTTAGGTTTAGGTTTAGGCCTAGGCTTAGTGTTAGCGTATGTGTAAGGTTTAGGGTACAGGTGATGGTAAGGAAACGTGTTAGGGTCAGGGTACGTGTTAGGGCATGGTTTAGTGTTAGTGTACGGGTTATGATTAGGGTACGGGTTAGGGTAAGGGATAAGTTTGGGGTTAGGTTTAGGGTTAGGGCTAGGGTTGGGGTTAGTGAACAGTAAGGTTTAGGGTACAGGTGATTGTATGGAAACGTGTTAGAGTCAGGGTACGTGTTATGGCATTGGTTAGTGTTAGTGTACGGGTTAGGATTAGGGTATGGGTAAGCGGTAGGGTAGGGGTTAAGGTTAGGTTTAGGTCTATGGTTACGTTTAGCGAAAGGGTAACATTTAGTGTACAGGTGAGGGTACGGAAACGTGTTAGGGTCAGGGTAAGTGTTAGGGCTCAGGTTAGTGTTAGTGTACGGGTTACGATTAAGGTAAGGTTTAGGGTAAGGGTTAGGGTTCGAGTTAGGTTTAGGGGTAGGGCTAGGGTTAGGTTTAGCGAATGGGTAAGGTTTAGGGTATGGTTGAGGGTACGGAAATGTATGAGGGTCAGGGTACGTGTTAGGGCATGGGTTAGTGTTAGTGTACGGGTTAGGATTAGGGTAAGGATTAGGGTAAGGTGTAGGATTGGGGTTAGTGTTAGGTTTAGGGCTAGGGTTAGGGTTAGGGTTAGCCGACGGGTAAGTTTTCGGGTACAGGTGAGGGTACAGAAACGTGTTAGGGTCAGGGTACGTGTTAGGGCAAGGGTTCATGTTAGTGTATGGGTTAGAAATAGGGTAGGGGTTAGGGTAAGGTTTAGGGCTTGGGTTACAGTTAGGTTTAGGGCTAGGGTTAGGGTTAGAGAACGAGTAAGTTTTTGGGTACAGGTGAGGGTACGGAAACGTGTTAGGGTCAGGATACGTGTTAGGGCTCGGGTTAGTGTTAGTGTATGGGTTAGGATTAGGGTATGGGTTAATGTAAGGGTTAGGGCCTGGGTTAGGTTAGGTTTAGATCTAGGGTTAGGGTTAGTGAACTGTAAGGTTTAGGGTACAGGTGAGGGTACGGAAACGTTTTAGGGTCAGGGTACATATTAGTGCATGGGTTAGTGTTAGTGTACAGGTTAGGATTAGGGTACGGGTTAGGGTAAGGTGTAGGGTTGCAGTTAGGGTTAGGTTTATGACTAGGGTTAGGGTTAGCAAACGGGTAAGTTTTAGGGTACAGGTGAGGTTACAGAAAAGTGTTAGTGTCAGGGTACGTGTTAGGGCATGGGTTAGTGTTAGTGTATGGGTTAAGATTAGGGTACGCATTAAAGTGTAGAGTTGGGGTTAGGGTTACGCTTAGGTCTAGGGTTAGGGTTAGTGAACGGTAAGGTTTAGGGTAGAGGTGAGTGTACAGAAACGTGGTAGCATCACGGTATGTGTTATGGCATGGGTTAGGTTTAGTGTACGGTTTAGGATTAAGTTGCGGGTTAGGGTAAGGGGCAGGTTTGGGGTTAAGGTTAGTTTTAGGTCTAGGGGTAGGGTGAGCGAATGGGTAAGGTTTAGGGTACACGTGAGGGTACGAAAACCTGTTAGGTTCATTGTACGTGTTAGGGCATGGGGTAGTGTTAGTGTACGGGTTAGGATTAGGGTAAGTTTTAGGGTAAGGAGTACTTTTGGGGTCAGGGTGAGGGTTAGGGCTAAGTTTAGGGTTAGCGAATGGTAAGGTTCGGGGTAGAGGTGAGGGTACGGAAACGTGTTAGTCTCAGAGTTCTTGTTAGGGCATGGGTTAGAGTTAGTGTATGGGTTAGAATTAGGGCAGAGGTTAGGGTAAGGTGTAGGGTTGGTGTTAGGTTTAGTTTTAGGGCAAGGGTTAGGGTAAGTGAATGGTAATGTTTTGGGTACAGGTGAGGGTACGGAAAAGTTTTAGGTTCAGGGTATGTGTAAGGGCATGGGTTAGTGTTAGTGTACAGGTTAGGATTTAGGGTATGGGTTACGGTAAGGCGTAGGGTTGGGTTTAAGTTTAGGTTTAGGACTAGGTTTAGTGTCACCATACAGGTAATCTTTAGGGTAAAGGAGAGGGTACCGAAACGTGTTAGGGTCAAGATACATTTTAGGGCACATGTCAACGTTACTGTATAGGTTAGGATTAGGGTACGATTTAGGGTAAGGTGTTAGGATGGGGTTAGGTTTAGGTTTAAGTCTAGGGTTAGTGTTAGCGAACGCTAAGATTTAGGGTACAGGTGATGCTACGGAAAAATGTTAGGGTCATTGTACGTGTTAGGGCATGGGTCAGTGTTAGTGTACGAGTTAGGATTAGGGTATGGGTTAGGGTAAGGTATAAGTTTGGGGTTAGGTTTAGGTTTAGGTCTAGGGTTAGGATTACTGAACGGTAAGGTTTAAGGTACAGGTGACTGTACGGAAATGTGTTAGGGTCAGGGTACGTGTTAGGGCAGGGGTTAGTGTTAGTGTACAGATTAGGATTAGGGTACGGGTTAGTGTAAGGTGTAGGGATGGGGTTAGGGTTAGGGTTAGGCCTAGGTTTAGTGTTAGCGAACAGTAAGGTTTAGGGTACAGGTGATGGTACGGAAAAGTGTTAAGGCCAGGGTACGTGTTAGGCCATGGTTTAGTGTTAGTGTACTGGTTAGGATTAGGGTATTGGTTAGGGTAATGTATAAGGTTGGGGTAAGGTTTAGGTTTAGGTCTATGGTTAGGGATGATGAACGGTAAGGTTTAGGGTACAGGTGAGTATATGGAAACTTGTTTGGGTCAGTGTACGTGTTAGGGCATGGGTTATTGTTAGTGTAGAAGTTGGGATTAGGGTACGGGTTAGGGTAAGGAATAAGGTTGGGGTTAGGTTTAGGTTTAGGGCTCGGGTTAGGGTTAGCTTACGCATAAGGTTTAGGGTACACGTGATGGAACGGTAACATGTTAGGGTCTGGGTACATGTTAGGGCATGGGTTAGTGTTAGTGTATGGGTTAGGATTAGGGTACGGGTTACGGTAAGGGATAAGTTGGGTTTAGGTTTACATTTAGGTCTAGGGTTGGGGTTAATGAACGGTAAGGTTTAGGGTTCAGCTGAGGGTACAGAAACGTGTTAGGGTCAGGGTACATGTTACGGCATGGGTTAGTGTTAGTGTACGGGTTAGGCTTAGGGCACGGGTTAGTGTTAGTGTACGGGTTAGGATTTAGGATACGGGTTAGGGTAAGGAGTAGGGTTGGGTTTAGATGTAGGTTTAGGGCTAGGTTTAGGGTTAGCATATGGGTGACCTTTAGGGTACAGGAGAGGGTATGGAAACGTGTTAGTGCCAAGGTACATGTTTGGGAATGTGTTACTGTGTGTACGGGTTAGGATTAGGGTATGGGTTAGGGTAAGGGGTTGGGATGGGTTTAGGTTTAGGTTTACGTCTAGGGTTAGGGTTAGCGAACGATAAGGTTTAGGGTACAGGTGAGGGTACAGAAACATGTTACGGTCAGGGTACGTGTTAGGGCACGGGTTACTGTTAGCATACGGGTTAGGCTTACGGTACGGGTTAGGGTAAGGGATAAGGTTGGTGTTAAGTTTAGGTTTAGGTCTAGGGTTAGCGTTAGCGTATGCGTTAGATTTAGGGTACAGGTGATGGAACAGAAACGGGTTAGGGTCAGAGTATGTTTTCAGGCATGGGTTAGTGTACTGGTTAGGATTAGTGTACGGGTTATGGTAAGGGATACGTTTGGGATTAGGTTTAGGTTTAGCGGTAGGGTTATGGTTACCGTATGCATAAAATTTAGGGTACAGGTGATGGTACAGAAAGATGTTAGTGTCACATTACGTGTTAGCACACAGTTTAGTGTTAGTGTCTGGGTTAGGATTAGGGTACGGATTAGGGTAAGTTGTAGGGTCGGGGTTAGGTTTAGCGAACAGTAAGTTTTAGGGTACAGTTGAGTTTACAGAAAAGTTTTAGGGTTATGGTATGTGTTAGGGCATGGGTTAGTGTTACTGTACGGGTTAGGATTTAGGGTACGGGTTAGGGTAAGGACTAGGGTTGGGTTTAGATTTAGGTTTACAGTTAGGTTTAGGTTTAGCCTACGGGTAATATTTAGGGTATAGGAGAGCGTACGGAAAAGTGTTAGGGTCAGGGTATGTGTTAAGGCACGGGTTACTGTTAGTGTACGGGTTAGGATTAGAGTACAGGTTAGGGTAAGGGAGAAGGTTGGGGTTAGCTTTACAGTTAGGGCTAGGGTTAGGGTTAGCGAACAGTAAGGTTTAGGGTACAGGTGATGGTACGGAAATGTGTAAGTGTCAGGGTACGTGTTAGGGCATGGTTTAGTGTTAGTGTACGGGTTAGGATTAGGGTACAGGTTAGGGTGAGGTGTAGGATTGGTGTTAGATTTAGGTCTATGGTTAGTGTTAGTGAACAGTAAGGTTTAGGGTACACGTGATGGTACAAAAAAGTGTTAGGATCAGGGTACATGTTCGGGCATGGTTTAGTGTTATTGTACGGGTTAGGATTAGGGTACGGGTTAGGGTAGGGATAGGGTTGGGGTTAGCTTTAGGTTTAGGTCTAGGGTTAGGGTTAGCATACACATAAGGTTTAGGGTACAGGTGATGTAAAGAAAACGTGTTAGGGTCAGGGTACATGTTAGGGCACGGGTTAGTGTTAGTGTACGGGTTAGGATTAGGGTATGGGTTAGGGTAAGGGATAAGGTTGCGGTTAGGTTTAGGTATAGGTCTAGGGTTAGAGTTAGCGAATGGTATGGTTTAGGGTACAGGTGAGTGTAGGAAACATGTTAAGGTCAGGGTATGTGTTAGGGCATGTGTTAGTGTTAGTTTACGAGTTAGGATTAGGGTACGCATTAGGGTAAGGCATAAGCTTGTGGTTAGGTTTAGGTTTAGGTCTAGGATTAGGGTTGCGTACGCATAAGCTTTAGGGTAGAGGTCATGGTACGGAAACGTGTTAGGGTCAGTGTACGTGTTAGGGCACGGGTTAGTGTTAGTGTATGGGTTAGGATTAGGGTACGGGTTAGAGTAATGTGTAGGATTGGGGTTAGTGTTAGGGTTAGGTCTAGGTTTAGGGTTAGCGAACAGTAAGGTTTAGGGTACAGGTGAGGGTATGGAAACGTGTTAGGTTCAGGGTACGTGTTAGCACATGGGTTAGTGTTTTTTACGGGTTAGAATTAGGGCAGAGGTTAGGGTATGGTGTAGGGTTGGGGTTCGGTTTAGGTTTAGGGCAAGGGTTAGTGTAAGCATACGGTAAGGTTTACGGTACAGGTGAGGGTAAGGAATAGTTTTAGTGTCAGGGTATGCATTAGGGCATGGGTTAGTGTTAGTGTACGGGTTAGGGTTGGGATTAGGGTTAGGCTTAGGGCTAGGTTTAGGGTTAGCAAACAGTAAGGTTTAGGGTACAGGTGATGGTATGGAAAGGTGTTAGAGTCAGGGTACTTGTTAGGGCATGGGTTAGTGTTACTGTACGGGTTAGGATTATGATACAGGTTAGGGTAAGGGATAAGTTTGTGGTTAGGTTTAGGTTTAGGGTTAGGGTTAGGTTTAGCGTACGCATAAGGTTTAGGGTACAGGTGATGGTACAGAAATGTGTTAGGGTCAGGGTACGTGTTAGGGCACGGGTTAGTGTTAATGTACGTGTTAGAATTAGGGCAGAGTTTAGTGTAAAGTGTAGTGTTGTGGTTAGGTTTAGGTTTAGGGCAAGGGGTAGGGTAAGCGTATGGTAAGGTTTAGGGTACAAGTGAGGGTATGGAATAGTTTTAGTGTCAGGGTATGCATTAGGGCATGGGTTAGTGTTAGTGTATGGGCTAGCATTTAGGGTACGGGTTAGGGTAAGGAGTAGGCTTGGGGTTAGGCTTAGGTTTAGGGCTATGGTTAGGGTTAGCATAAGCGTAAGTTTTAGGGTACAGGTTATGGTATGGAAACGTGTTAGATTCAGGGCACGTGTTAGGGCACGGGTTAGTGTTAGTGTATCAGTTAGGATTAGGGTATGGGTTAGGGTAAGGGGTAGGGTTGGGGATGGGGTTAGGGTTAGGGCTAGGGTTAGGATTAGAAAACAGTAAGGTTTAGGGTACAGGTGATGGTATGGAAACGTGGTAGGGTCAGGGTACATGTTAGGGCATGTGTTAGTGTCAGTGTATGGGTTAGGATTAGGGTACGGGTTAGGGTAAGGGATAAGTTTGGGGTTAGGTTTAGGTTTAGGGCTAGTGTTAGGGTTAGCGTATGCATAAGCTTTAGGGTACATGTGATGGTACGGAAACGTGTTAGGGTCAGGGTACATGTTAGGACATGGGTTAGTGTTACTGTACGGGTTAGGATTATGGTACAGGTTAGGGTAAGGGATAAGTTTGGGATTAGGTTTAGGTTTAGGGCTAGGGTTGGGTTAGCGTACACATAAGGTTTAGGGTACATGTGATGTTATGGAAACGTGTTAGGGTCAGGGTACGTGTTAGGGCATAGGTTAGTGTTATTGTACGAGTTGGGATTAGGGTACGGGTTAGGATAAGGAATATTGTTGGTGTTAGGTTTAGATTTAGGGCTATGGTTAGGATTAGCATAAGCATAAGGTTTTGGGTACAGGTGATGGTATGAAAAAGTGTTAGGATCAGGGTACGTGATAGGGCATGCGTTACTGTTAGTGTACCCGGTAGGATTAGGGTACTCATTAGGGTAATGGATAAGGTTGGGGTTAGGTTTAGGTTTAGGTCTAGGTTTAGGGTTAGCGAACGGTAAGGTTTAGGGTACAGGTGAGGGTACAGAAAAGTGTTAGGGTCAGGGTACATGTTACTGCAAGGGTTAGTGTTAGTGTATGGGTTAGGATTAGGGCACGGGTTAGGGTTGGGTTTAGATTTAGGTTTAGGGCTAGGTTTAGGGTTAGCGAACAGTAAGGTTTCGGGTACAGTTGATGGTACGGAAACGTGTTAGAGTCAGGGTACGTGTTAGGGCATGAGTTAGTGTTAGTGTACGGGTTAGGATTAGGGTACGGGTTAGGGTATGGTATAAGGTTGGGGTTAGGTTTGGTTTAGGTCTAGAGTTAGGGTTAGCATACGCGTAAGGTTTAGGGTACAGGTGATGGTATGGAAAAGTGTTAGGGTCAGGGTACGTGTTAGGGCACATGTAATTGTTAGTGTATGGGTTAGGGTTAGGGTATGGTTTAGGGTAAGTTGTAGGTTTGGGGTTAGGTTTGGTTTTGGTCAAGGGTTAGGGTAAGTGAACGGTAAGGTTTAGGGTACAGGTGATGGTACGGAAATGTTTTAGGGTCACGGTATGTGTTATGGCACGTGTTATTGTTAGTGTACTGTTTAGGATTTAGGGTACAGGTTAGGGTAAGGAGTAGGGTTGGGTTTAGATTTAGGTTTAGAGCTTGGTTTAGGCTTAGCATACTGGTAAACTTTAGGGTATAGGAGAGGGTACAGAAACGTCTTAGATTTAGGGTACTTGTTAGGGCATGTGTTAGTGTTAGTGTATGGGTTAGGATTAGGGTACGGGTTAGGGTAAGGGGTTGGGATAGCTTTAGGTTTAAGTTTAGGTCTAGCGTTAGGTTTAGCGAACGGTAAGGTTTAGGGTACAGTTGAAGGTATGGAAACGTTTTAAGGTCAGGGTATGTGTTAGGGCACAGGTTAGTGTTAGTGTAAGGGTAAGGATTAGAGTATGGGTTAGGGTAAGGGATAAGGATGGGGTTAGGTTTACGTTTAGGGCTAGGGTTAGGGTTTGCATACGCGTAATGTTTAGGGTACAGGTGATGGTACGGAAACGTGTTAGGGTCAGGGAACGTTTTAGGGCACGGGTTACTGTTAGTGTACAGGTTAGGATTAGGGTACAGGTTAGCATAAGTTGTAAGGTTGAGGTAAGGTTTAGGTTTAGGTCTAGGGTTAGTGTTTGCATACGCGTAAGGTTTAGGGTACAGGTGATGGTATGGAAAAGTGTTAGGGTCAGGGTACGTGTTAGGGCACAGGTTAGTTTTAGTGTATGGGTTAGGGTTAGGGTACGGTTTAGGGTAAGTTGTAGTGTTGGAGTTAGGGCTAGGCTTAAGGTACGGTTAGGTTTAGCGCGCAGTACAGTTTAGGGTACAGGTGATGGTACGGCAAAGTGTTAGGGTGAGGGTACGTATTAGGACACAGGTTACTGTTAGTGTACGTGTAAGGATTAGGGTATGGGTTAGGGTAAGGAATAAGGTTGGGGTTAGGTTTAGGTTTAGGTCTACGGTTAGGGTTAGCAAATGGTATGTTTTAGGGTACAGGTTAGTGTACGGAAACGTGTTACGGTCATGGTACATGTTAGGGCATGGATAAGAGTTAGTGTATGGATTAGGATTAGAGTACAGCTTAGGATAAGCTATAAGGTTGGGGTTAGGTTTATGTTTAGGGCTAGGGTTAGGTTTAGTGTATGCGTAAGATTTAGGGTACAGTTGATGGTACAGAAACGTGTTAGGGTCAGGGTATGTGTTAGGACTCATGTTAGTGAACGGGTTAGGATTAGGGTACGAGTTAGGGTAAGTTGTAGGTTTGCGGTTAGGTTTAGGTTTAGGTGTAGAGCGAACGGTATGGTTTAGGGTACATTTGAGGGTATGGAAATGTGTTAGGGTCAGGGTACGTGTTAGGGCATGGATTAGTGTTAGTGTACAGGTTAGGATTAGGGTATGGGTAAGGGTAAGGGATAAGTTTGGGGTTAGGTTTAGGTTTAGGTCTAGGCTTAGGGTTAGCGAACAGTAGAGTTTAGGGTACAGGTGAAGGTACGGAAACGTGTTAGGGTCACGGTATGTGTTAGGGCATGGGTTAGTGTTACCCTACAGGTTAGGATTAGGGTACTGGTTAGGGTAAGGGATAAGGTTGGGGTTAGGTTTAGGTTTAGGACTTGGGTTAGGGTTAGCGTACGAGTAATGTTTAGGGTACAGGTGATGGTAAGGAAATGTGTTAGGGTCACCTTACATGTTAGGGCATGGTTAGTGTTAGTGTACGGGTTAGGATTAGTGTACGTGTTAGGGTAAGGGATAAGTTTGGGGTTATGTTTAGGTACAGGGCTAGGGTTAGGGTTAGCATATGTGTAAGATTTAGGGTACAGGTGAGGGTATGGAAACGTGTTAGGGTCAGGGTACGTGTTAAGGCATGGGTTAGTGTTAGAGTATGGGTTAGGATTAGGGTACAGGTTAGGGTAAGGGATAAGGTTGGGGTTAGGTTTATGTTTAGGGCTAGGGTTAGGGTTAGCATACGCATAAGCTTTAGGGTCCAGGTGATGGTACGGAAAGTGTTAGAGTCAGTGTACGTGTTAGGGCATGGGTTAGTGTTGGTGTACAGTTTAGGATTAGGGTACGGTTTAGCGTAAGGTGTAGGGTTGGGGTTAGGGTTAGGGTTAAGGCTAGTTTTATGGTTAGTGAACAGTAAGATTTAGGGTACAGTTGATGGTACAGAAACGTGTTAGGGTCAGGGTATGTGTTAAGACTCGTGTTAGTGTTAGTGAACGGGTTAGGATTAGGGTACGAGTTAGGGTAAGGGATAAGGTTGGGGTTAGGGTTAGGTTTAGGTGTAGGCTTAGGGTTAGTTAACGGTAAGGTTTAGGTTACAGGTGAGGGTATGGAAACGTGTTAGAGTCAGGGTACATGTTAGGGCTTGTGTTAGTGTTAGTGTATGGGTTAGGATTATGGTACGGGTTAGGGTAAGGAGTTGGGAGGCCTTTAGTTTTAAGTTTAGGTCTAGGGTTAGGGTTAGCGAACGGTAAGATTTCGGGTATATGTGAGGATACGGAAACGTGTGAGGGTCAGGGTATGTGTTAGGGTATGGGTTAGTGTTAGCGTACGGGTTAGGCTTAGGATATGGGTTAGGGTAAGGGATAAGGTTGGGGTTACATTTAGGATTAGGGCTAGGGTTAGCATTATCATATGCATAATGTTTAGGGTACACGTGTTGGTGTGGAAACGTGTTAGGGTCAGGATATGTGTTAGGGCATGGATTAGTGTTAGTGTTTGGGCTAGGATTAGGGTACAGGTTAGGGTAAGGGGTAGGGTTGGGGTTAGGTTTAGGTTTAGGTCTAGGGTTAGGGTTAACATAAGAGTAAGCTTGAGGGTACAGGTGATCGTACAGAAAAGTGTTACGGTCAGGGTACGTGTTGGGCACGTGTAAGTATTAGTGTACGGGTTAGGGTAAGGGGTAGGTTTGGGGTTAGAGTTAGGTTTAGGGCTAGGTTTAGGTTTAGTGAACAGTAAGGTTTAGGGTACAGGTGATGGTACGGAAACGTGTTAGTTTCAGGGTACATTTTAGGGCACGGGTTAGTGTTAGTGTATGGGTTTGGATTAGGGTACAGGTTATGGTAATGAATAATGTTGGGGTTAGGTTTAGATTTAGTGCTAGGGTTAGGGTTAGCGTACGCATAAGTTTTAGGGTACAGGAGATGGTATGGAAATGTGTTAGGGTCAGTGTACGAGTTAGGGCACGTGTTAGTGTTAGTGTATGGGTTAGGATTAGGGTACAGTTTAGGGTAAGGTGTCAGGATGGCTTTAGGTTTCAGTTTAGGTCTAGGGTTAGGGTTAGTGAATGGTAAGGTTTAGGGTACAGGTGAGGCTACGGATAAGTGTCAGTTTCAGGGTACGTGTTAGGGTATTGGTTAGTGTTAGTGTACAGGTTAGAGTTAGGGCAGAGGTTAGGGTAAGGTGTAGGGTTGGGGTTAGGTTTAGTTTTAGGGCAAGGGTTAGTGTAAGTGAATGGTAAGGTTTAGGGTACAGGTGAAGGTATAGAAAAGTTTTAGGGTCAGGGTACGTGTTAGGGCATGGGTTAGTGTTAGTTTGCAGTTTAGGTTTTAGGGTACGGGTTAGGGTAAGGGATAAGTTTGGGGTTAGGTTTACGTTTAGGGCTAGGGTTAGGGTTAGCGTATGCATAAGTTTTAGGGTACAGGTGATGGTACGGAAAAGTGTTAGAGTCAGTGTACCTGTTAGGGCATGGGTTAGTGTTAGTGTACGGGTTAGGATTAGGGTATGGTTTAGGGTAAGGGGTAGGGTTGGGGTTAGGGTTAGGGTTCTGGCTAGTGTTAGGGTTAGTGAACAGTAAGGTTTTGGGTACAGGTGAGGCTATGGAAAAGTGTTAGGTTCAGGGTTCGTGTTAGGTTTTTAGTTAGTGGTAGTGTAAGGGTTAGAATTAGGGCAAAGGTTAGGGTAAGGTGTAGGGTTGGGGTTAGGTTTAGTTTTAGGGCAAGGTTTAGAGTAAGTGAAAGGTAAGGTTTAGGGTACAGGTGAGGGTACAGAAATGTTTTAGGGTCAGGGTATGTGTTAGGGCATGGGTTGGTGTTACTCTATGGTTTAGGATTTAGGATACGGGTTAGGGTAAGGAGTAGGGTTGGGTTTACATTTAGGTTTAGGGCTAGGTTTAGGGTTAGCGTGCGGGTAAACTTTAGGGTACAGGAGAGGGTACAGAAACGTGTTAGGGTCAGGGTACTTGTTAGGGTATGGGTTAGTGTTACTGTACAGGTTAGGATTAGGGTACACGTTGGGGTAAGGGATAAGGTTGGGGTTAGGTTTAGGTTTAGGTCTTTGGTTAGGGTTAGCATACGAGAAAGCTTTAGGGTACATGTGATGGCACGGAAACATCTTAGGGTCAGGGTACATGTTAGGGCACGGTTAGTGTTAGTGTACTGGTTAGGATTAGTGTACAGGTTAAGGTAAGGAATAAGTTTGGGGTTATGTTTAGGTACAGGGCTAGGGTTGGGGTTAGCATATGTGTAAGTTTTAGGGTACAGGTGATGGTATGGAAAAGTGTTAGGGTCAGGGTACGTGTTAGGGCACATGTAATTGTTAGTGTATGGGTTAGGGTTAGGGTATGGTTTAGGGTAAGTTGTAGGTTTGGGGTTAGGTTTGGTTTTGGTCAAGGGTTAGGGTAAGTGAACGGTAAGGTTTAGGGTACAGGTGATGGTACGGAAATGTTTTAGGGTCACGGTATGTGTTATGGCACGTGTTATTGTTAGTGTACTGTTTAGGATTTAGGGTACAGGTTAGGGTAAGGAGTAGGGTTGGGTTTAGATTTAGGTTTAGAGCTTGGTTTAGGCTTAGCATACTGGTAAACTTTAGGGTATAGGAGAGGGTACAGAAACGTCTTAGATTTAGGGTACTTGTTAGGGCATGTGTTAGTGTTAGTGTATGGGTTAGGATTAGGGTACGGGTTAGGGTAAGGGGTTGGGATAGCTTTAGGTTTAAGTTTAGGTCTAGCGTTAGGTTTAGCGAACGGTAAGGTTTAGGGTACAGTTGAAGGTATGGAAACGTTTTAAGGTCAGGGTATGTGTTAGGGCACAGGTTAGTGTTAGTGTAAGGGTAAGGATTAGAGTATGGGTTAGGGTAAGGGATAAGGATGGGGTTAGGTTTACGTTTAGGGCTAGGGTTAGGGTTTGCATACGCGTAATGTTTAGGGTACAGGTGATGGTACGGAAACGTGTTAGGGTCAGGGAACGTTTTAGGGCACGGGTTACTGTTAGTGTACAGGTTAGGATTAGGGTACAGGTTAGCATAAGTTGTAAGGTTGAGGTAAGGTTTAGGTTTAGGTCTAGGGTTAGTGTTTGCATACGCGTAAGGTTTAGGGTACAGGTGATGGTATGGAAAAGTGTTAGGGTCAGGGTACGTGTTAGGGCACAGGTTAGTTTTAGTGTATGGGTTAGGGTTAGGGTACGGTTTAGGGTAAGTTGTAGTGTTGGAGTTAGGGCTAGGCTTAAGGTACGGTTAGGTTTAGCGCGCAGTACAGTTTAGGGTACAGGTGATGGTACGGCAAAGTGTTAGGGTGAGGGTACGTATTAGGACACAGGTTACTGTTAGTGTACGTGTAAGGATTAGGGTATGGGTTAGGGTAAGGAATAAGGTTGGGGTTAGGTTTAGGTTTAGGTCTACGGTTAGGGTTAGCAAATGGTATGTTTTAGGGTACAGGTTAGTGTACGGAAACGTGTTACGGTCATGGTACATGTTAGGGCATGGATAAGAGTTAGTGTATGGATTAGGATTAGAGTACAGCTTAGGATAAGCTATAAGGTTGGGGTTAGGTTTATGTTTAGGGCTAGGGTTAGGTTTAGTGTATGCGTAAGATTTAGGGTACAGTTGATGGTACAGAAACGTGTTAGGGTCAGGGTATGTGTTAGGACTCATGTTAGTGAACGGGTTAGGATTAGGGTACGAGTTAGGGTAAGTTGTAGGTTTGCGGTTAGGTTTAGGTTTAGGTGTAGGGTTAGTGTTAGCGAACGGTATGGTTTAGGGTACATTTGAGGGTATGGAAATGTGTTAGGGTCAGGGTACGTGTTAGGGCATGGATTAGTGTTAGTGTACAGGTTAGGATTAGGGTATGGGTAAGGGTAAGGGATAAGTTTGGGGTTAGGTTTAGGTTTAGGTCTAGGCTTAGGGTTAGCGAACAGTAGAGTTTAGGGTACAGGTGAAGGTACGGAAACGTGTTAGGGTCACGGTATGTGTTAGGGCATGGGTTAGTGTTACCCTACAGGTTAGGATTAGGGTACTGGTTAGGGTAAGGGATAAGGTTGGGGTTAGGTTTAGGTTTAGGACTTGGGTTAGGGTTAGCGTACGAGTAATGTTTAGGGTACAGGTGATGGTAAGGAAATGTGTTAGGGTCACCTTACATGTTAGGGCATGGTTAGTGTTAGTGTACGGGTTAGGATTAGTGTACGTGTTAGGGTAAGGGATAAGTTTGGGGTTATGTTTAGGTACAGGGCTAGGGTTAGGGTTAGCATATGTGTAAGATTTAGGGTACAGGTGAGGGTATGGAAACGTGTTAGGGTCAGGGTACGTGTTAAGGCATGGGTTAGTGTTAGAGTATGGGTTAGGATTAGGGTACAGGTTAGGGTAAGGGATAAGGTTGGGGTTAGGTTTATGTTTAGGGCTAGGGTTAGGGTTAGCATACGCATAAGCTTTAGGGTCCAGGTGATGGTACGGAAAGTGTTAGAGTCAGTGTACGTGTTAGGGCATGGGTTAGTGTTGGTGTACAGTTTAGGATTAGGGTACGGTTTAGCGTAAGGTGTAGGGTTGGGGTTAGGGTTAGGGTTAAGGCTAGTTTTATGGTTAGTGAACAGTAAGATTTAGGGTACAGTTGATGGTACAGAAACGTGTTAGGGTCAGGGTATGTGTTAAGACTCGTGTTAGTGTTAGTGAACGGGTTAGGATTAGGGTACGAGTTAGGGTAAGGGATAAGGTTGGGGTTAGGGTTAGGTTTAGGTGTAGGCTTAGGGTTAGTTAACGGTAAGGTTTAGGTTACAGGTGAGGGTATGGAAACGTGTTAGAGTCAGGGTACATGTTAGGGCTTGTGTTAGTGTTAGTGTATGGGTTAGGATTATGGTACGGGTTAGGGTAAGGAGTTGGGAGGCCTTTAGTTTTAAGTTTAGGTCTAGGGTTAGGGTTAGCGAACGGTAAGATTTCGGGTATATGTGAGGATACGGAAACGTGTGAGGGTCAGGGTATGTGTTAGGGTATGGGTTAGTGTTAGCGTACGGGTTAGGCTTAGGATATGGGTTAGGGTAAGGGATAAGGTTGGGGTTACATTTAGGATTAGGGCTAGGGTTAGCATTATCATATGCATAATGTTTAGGGTACACGTGTTGGTGTGGAAACGTGTTAGGGTCAGGATATGTGTTAGGGCATGGATTAGTGTTAGTGTTTGGGCTAGGATTAGGGTACAGGTTAGGGTAAGGGGTAGGGTTGGGGTTAGGTTTAGGTTTAGGTCTAGGGTTAGGGTTAACATAAGAGTAAGCTTGAGGGTACAGGTGATCGTACAGAAAAGTGTTACGGTCAGGGTACGTGTTGGGCACGTGTAAGTATTAGTGTACGGGTTAGGGTAAGGGGTAGGTTTGGGGTTAGAGTTAGGTTTAGGGCTAGGTTTAGGTTTAGTGAACAGTAAGGTTTAGGGTACAGGTGATGGTACGGAAACGTGTTAGTTTCAGGGTACATTTTAGGGCACGGGTTAGTGTTAGTGTATGGGTTTGGATTAGGGTACAGGTTATGGTAATGAATAATGTTGGGGTTAGGTTTAGATTTAGTGCTAGGGTTAGGGTTAGCGTACGCATAAGTTTTAGGGTACAGGAGATGGTATGGAAATGTGTTAGGGTCAGTGTACGAGTTAGGGCACGTGTTAGTGTTAGTGTATGGGTTAGGATTAGGGTACAGTTTAGGGTAAGGTGTCAGGATGGCTTTAGGTTTCAGTTTAGGTCTAGGGTTAGGGTTAGTGAATGGTAAGGTTTAGGGTACAGGTGAGGCTACGGATAAGTGTCAGTTTCAGGGTACGTGTTAGGGTATTGGTTAGTGTTAGTGTACAGGTTAGAGTTAGGGCAGAGGTTAGGGTAAGGTGTAGGGTTGGGGTTAGGTTTAGTTTTAGGGCAAGGGTTAGTGTAAGTGAATGGTAAGGTTTAGGGTACAGGTGAAGGTATAGAAAAGTTTTAGGGTCAGGGTACGTGTTAGGGCATGGGTTAGTGTTAGTTTGCAGTTTAGGTTTTAGGGTACGGGTTAGGGTAAGGGATAAGTTTGGGGTTAGGTTTACGTTTAGGGCTAGGGTTAGGGTTAGCGTATGCATAAGTTTTAGGGTACAGGTGATGGTACGGAAAAGTGTTAGAGTCAGTGTACCTGTTAGGGCATGGGTTAGTGATAGTGTACGGGTTAGGATTAGGGTATGGTTTAGGGTAAGGGGTAGGGTTGGGGTTAGGGTTAAGGTTCTGGCTAGTGTTAGGGTTAGTGAACAGTAAGGTTTTGGGTACAGGTGAGGCTATGGAAAAGTGTTAGGTTCAGGGTTCGTGTTAGGTTTTTAGTTAGTGGTAGTGTAAGGGTTAGAATTAGGGCAAAGGTTAGGGTAAGGTGTAGGGTTGGGGTTAGGTTTAGTTTTAGGGCAAGGTTTAGAGTAAGTGAAAGGTAAGGTTTAGGGTACAGGTGAGGGTACAGAAATGTTTTAGGGTCAGGGTATGTGTTAGGGCATGGGTTGGTGTTACTCTATGGTTTAGGATTTAGGATACGGGTTAGGGTAAGGAGTAGGGTTGGGTTTACATTTAGGTTTAGGGCTAGGTTTAGGGTTAGCGTGCGGGTGAACTTTAGGGTACAGGAGAGGGTACAGAAACGTGTTAGGGTCAGGGTACTTGTTAGGGTATGGGTTAGTGTTACTGTACAGGTTAGGATTAGGGTACACGTTGGGGTAAGGGATAAGGTTGGGGTTAGGTTTAGGTTTAGGTCTTTGGTTAGGGTTAGCATACGAGAAAGCTTTAGGGTACATGTGATGGCACGGAAACATCTTAGGGTCAGGGTACATGTTAGGGCACGGTTAGTGTTAGTGTACTGGTTAGGATTAGTGTACAGGTTAAGGTAAGGAATAAGTTTGGGGTTATGTTTAGGTACAGGGCTAGGGTTGGGGTTAGCATATGTGTAAGTTTTAGGGTACAAGTGATGGTATGGAAACATGTTAGGGTCAGGGTACATGTTAGTGCATGGGTTAGTGTTAGAGTAAGGGTTAGGATTAGGGTACGTCTTAGGATAAGGGGTAGGGTTGGGGTGAGATTTATGTTTAGGTCTAGGGTTAGTGTTAGTGTGCATGTAAGGTTTAGGGTACAGGTGATGATATGGAGACGTGTTAGGTCAGGGTATGTGTTAGGGCACGGGTTAATGTTAGTGTACATGTTAGGTTTAGGGTACAGGATAGGGTAAGGGATAAGGTTGGGCGTAGGTTTAGGTTAAGGGCTAGGACTAGGGTTAGCATACGTGTACGTTTTAGGGTACAGGTGATGGTAAGGAAACGTGTTAGGGTCAGGTTACTTGTTAGGGCATGGGTTAGTGTTAGTGTATGGGTTAGGATTAGGGTAATGGTTAGGGTAAGGGATAAGGTTGGGGTTAGGTTTAGGGTTAGGGCTAGGTTTAGGCTTAGCGAACAGTAAGGTTTAGGGTACAGATGATGGTACGGAAACGTGTAAGTGTCAAGGTACGTGTTAGGGCATGGGTTAGTGTTAGTGTATGGGTTAGGATTAGGGTATGGGTTAGGGTAAGGTGTAGGGTAGGGGTTAGGTTTAGGTAGAGGTCTAGGGTTAGTGTTAGGGAATGGTAAGGTTTAGGATACAGATGAGGGTACAGAAATGTGTTAGGTTCAGGGTACGTGTTTGGGCAATGGTTAGTGTTAGTGTACGGGTTAGAATTAGGGCAGAGGTTAGGGTATGGTGTAGGGTTGGTGGTAGGTTTAGGTTTAGGGCAAGGGTTAGGGTAAGCCAAAGGTAAGGATTAGGGTAGAGGAGAGAGTACTTAAACGTGTTAGGGTCAGGGTACATGTTAGGGCATGGGTTACTGTTAGTGTACAGGTTAGGATTAGGTTACACATTAGGGTAAATGATTGGGAAGGGGTTTGGTTTAAGTTTAAGTCTAGGGTTAGGGTTAGCGAACGGTAAGGTATAGGGTACAGGTGAGAGTACGGAAACGTGTTAGGGTCAGGGTACGTGTTAGGGCATGGGTTAGTGTTAGTGTACTGCTTAGGGTTATGGTACGGGTTAGGGTAAGGGATAAGTTTGGGGTTAGGTTTAGGTTTATGTCTTGGGTTAGGGTTAGAGAACGGTAAGGTTTAGGGTACAGGTTAGGGTATGGAAACGTGTAGGGTCAGGGTACATGTTAAGGCATGGGTTAGTGTTACTGTACAGGTTAGGATTAGGGTACAGGTTAGGGTAAGGGATAAGGTTGGGGTTAGGTTTAGGTTTAGGTCTAGGGTTAGTTTTAACATACACGTAAGTTTTAGGGTACAGGTGATGGTATGGAAACGTGTTAGGGTCAGGGTACGTGTTAGGGCATGGGTTAGTGTTAGTGTACAGGTTAGGATTAAGGTACGGGTTAGGGTAAGGGATAAGGTTTGGTTTAGGTTTAGGTTTAGGGCTAGGGTTAGCATACGCGTAAGGTTTAGGGTATAGGTGATGGTATGGTGACGTGTTAGGGTCAGGGTACGTGTTAGGGCACAGGTTAATGTTAGTGTTCGGATTAGTTTAAGGATACGGGTTAGGGTAAGGGATAAGTTTGGGGTTAGGTTTAGGTTTAGGCCTAGGCTTAGTGTTAGCGTATGTGTAAGGTTTAGGGTACAGGTGATGGTAAGGAAACGTGTTAGGGTCAGGGTACGTGTTAGGGCACAGTTTAGTGTTAGTGTAAGGGTTATGATTAGGGTACGGGTTAGGGTAGGGGATAAGTTTGGGGTTAGGTTTAGGGTTAGGGCTAGGGTTGGGGTTAGTGAACAGTAAGGTTTAGGGTACAGGTGATTGTATGGAAACGTGTTAGAGTCAGGGTACGTGTTATGGCATTGGTTAGTGTTAGTGTACGGGTTACGATTAGGGTTCGGGTTAGGGTTAGGTGTAGGGTAGAGGTTAGGTTTAGGTATAGGTCTAGGGTTAGTGTTAGCGAATGGTAAGGTTTAGGGTACAGGTGAGTGTACAGAAACGTGTTAGTGTCAGGGTACATGTTAGGGTGTTGGTTAGTGTTAGTGTACGGGTTAGAATTTGGGCAGAGGTTAGGGTAAGTTGTAGGGTTGGGGTTAGGTTTAGGTTTAGGGCAAGGGTTAGTGTAAGCGAAAGGTAGGGATTAGGGTACAGGTGATGGTACAGAAAAGTTTTAGGGTCAGGGTATGTGTTAGGGCACGGGTTAGTGTTAGTGTACGGGTTAGCATTTATGGTACGGGTTAGGGTAAGGAGTAGGGTTGAGTTTAGATTTAGGTTTAGGGCTAGGTTTAAGGCTAGCATACGGATAAACTTTAGGATACAGAAGAGCATACGGAAAAGTGTTAGTGTCAAGGTACGTGTTAGGGCATGCGTTATTGTTAGTGTACAGGTTAGGATTAAGGTACGCATTAGGGTAAGGGTTTGGGAAGGGGTTAGGTTTAGGTTTACATATAGGGTTAGGGTTAGCAAATGGTAAGGTTTAGGGTACAGGTGAGGGTATGGAAACATGTTAGGGTCAGAGTACGTGTTAGGGCACATATTAGTGTTAGTGTATGGGTTAGGATTAGGGTACGCGTTAGGGTAAGTGGTAGGGTTGGGGTTAGGCTTAAGTTTAGGTCTAAGGTTAGGGTTAGCGAACAGTAAGGTTTAGGGTACAGGTGAGGGTATGGAAAGGTGTTAGAGTCAGGGTACGTGTTTGGGCACAGGTTAGTGTTACCATATGGGTTAGGATTAGGGTACAGTTTAGGGTATGGGATCAGGTTGGGGTTAGATTTATGTTTAGATTTAGGTCTAGGGTTAGGGTTAGCATACGTGTAAAGTTTAGGGTACAGGTGATGGTACGGAAACGTGTTAGGGTCAGGGTACCTGTTAGGACACGGGTTAGTTTTAGTGTATGGGATAGGATTAGGGTATGGGTTAGGGTAAGGGGTAGGGTTGGTGTTACGTTTTGGTTTAAGTCTAGGGTTAGGTTTAGCGAGCGGTAAGGTTTAGGGTACAGGTGAGGGTACGGAAACGTGTTAGGGTCAGAGTACGTGTTAGGGCACGTATTAGTGTTAGTGTATGGGTTAGGATTAGGGTACAGGTTAGGGTAAGGGATAAGGTTGCGGTTAGGTTTAGGTTTAGGTCTAGGGTTAGGGTTAGTGAACGGTAAGGTTTAGGGACAGGTGAGGGTACGGAGACGTGTTAGGGTCGGGGTATTTGTTAGTGCAAGTGTTAGTGTTACCATACGGGTTAGGATTAGGGTACGGTTTGGGTAATGTATAAGGTTGGGTTTAGGTTTAGGTTTAGGTTTAGGTCTAGGTTTAGGGTTAGCGTACGCACAAGGTTTAAGGTACAGGTGATGGTACGGAAAAGTGTAAGGGTCAGGGTACGTGTTAGCACACGGGTAGTGTTAGTGTATGGGTTAGGATTAGGGTATGGGTTAGGGAAAGGAATAAGGTTGGGGTTAGGTTTAGGTTTAGGTCTAGGGTTAGGGTTAGCGAACTGTAAGGGTTAGGGAACAGGTGAGTGTACAAAAACGTGTTAGGGTCAGTGTACGGTTTAGGGCATGGGTTAGTGTTAGTGTATGGGTTAGGATTAGGGTACGGGTTATGGTAAGGGATAAGGTTGGGGTTAGGTTTAGGCTTGGGGCTAGGGTTAGGGTTAGCATACGTGTCAGATTTAGGGTACAGGTGTTGGTATGGAAACATGTTAGGGTCATGGTACGTGTTAGGACAAGGGTTAGTGTTAGTGTACGGGTTACGATTAGGGAACGGGTTAGGGTAAGGGATAAGGTTGGGGTTAGGTTTAGGTTTAGGGCTAGGGTTAAGGTTAGCATACACGTACGGTTTAAGGTAGAGGTGATGGTACAGAAAAGTGTTACGGTCAGGGTACGTGTTAGGGCATGGGTTAGTGTTAGTTTACAGGTGAGCATTAGGGTACGGGTTAGGGTGATGTGTAACGTTGGGGTTAGGGTTAGGTTTAGGGCTAGGGTTAGGTTTAGCAAACAGTAAGGTTTAGGGTACAGGTGAGGGTACGGAAAAGTGTTAGGGTCAGGGTACGTGTTAGGACTAGTGTTTTTGCTAGTGTATGGGTAAGGATTAGGGTACGCGTTAGGGTAAGGGATAAGGTTGGGGTTAGGTTTAGGTTTACATCTAGGTTTAGCGTTAGCATACGTGTAAGGTTTAGGGTACAGGTGATGGTAAGGAAACGTGTTAGGGTCAGGGTATGTGTTAGGGAATGGGTAAGTGTTAGTGTACAGGTTATGATTAGTGTACGGGTTAGGGTAAGGGATAAGGTTGTGGTTAGGTTTAGGGTTAGGGCTAGGGTTAGGGTTAGAGAACAGTAAGGTTTAGGGTACAGGTGATGGTACAGAAACGTCTTAGAGTCAGGGTACGTGTTAGGTCATTGGTTAGTGTTAGTGCACAGGTTAGGATTAGGGTATGGGTTAGTGTAAGGTGTAGGGTAGGGGTTAGGTTTAGGTTTAGGTCTAGGGTTAGGGTTAGATTTAGGGTACAGGTGATGGTACGGGAAAGTGTTAGAGTCAGGGTACGTGTTAGGGTATTCATTAGTGTTAGTGTACGGGTTAGAATTAGGGCAGAGTTTAAGGTAAGGTGTAGGGTTGGGGTTAGATTTAGGTTTAGGGCAAGGGTTGGTTTAAGCGAAAGGTAGGGATTAGGGTACCGGTGATGGTACGAAAAAGTTTTAGGGTCAGGGTATGTGTTAGGGCATGGGTTAGTGCTAATGTACAGGTTAGGATTTATGGTACGGGTTAGGGTAAGGAGTAGGGTTGAGTTTAGATTTAGGTTTAGGGCTAGGTTTAGGGTTAGCATACGGGTAACCTGTAGGGTACAGGAGAGCATACGGAAACGTGTTAGTGTCAGGGTACGTGTTAGGGCATGCGTTAGTGTTAGTGTATGGGTTAGGATTAGGGTACGCATTAGGGTAAGGGTTTTGGAAGGGGTTAGGCTTAGCTTTACGTCTACGGTTAGGGATAGCGAACGGTAACTTTTAGGGTACAGGTGAGGGTTCGGAAACGTGTTGGGGTCAGGGTACGTGTTAGGGCAAGGGTTAGTGTTAGTGTACGGGTCAAGATTAGGGTATGGGTTAGGGTAAGGGATAAGGTTGGTGTTAGGTTTAGGGTTAGGTCTAGGGTTAGGATTAGCAAATGGTAAGGTTTAGGGTACAGGTGATGGTACAGAAACGTGTGATGGTCAGGGTACATGTTAGGGCAAGGGTTATTGTTACTATACGCGTTAGGATTAGGGTACAGGTTAGGGTAAGGGATAAGTTTGGGTTTAGGTTTAGGTTTAGGTCTAGAGTTAGGGTTAGCGTACACATAAGGTTTAGGGTACAGTTGATGGTACGGAAACATGATAGGGTCAGGGTACGTGTTAGGGCAAGGGTTATTGTTAGTGTATGGGTTAGGATTAGGGTATGGTTTAGGGTAAGGGGTAGGGTTGGTTTTACATTTAGGTTTATTTCTAGGGTTAGGTTTAGCGAGCGGTAAGGTTTAGGGTACAGGTGAGGGTACAAAAACGTGTTAGGGTCAGGGTAGGTGTTAGGGCATGGGTTAATGTTAGTGTATGGGTTAGGATTAGGGTACAGGTTAGGGTAAGGGATAAGGTTGGGGTTAGGTTTAGGTTTAGGCCTAGGGTTATGGTTAGCGTACGCATAAGATTTAGGGTACAGGTGCTGGTACGGAAAGGTGTTAGGTCAGGGTACATGTTAGGGAATAGTTTAGTGTTAGTGTATGGGTTAGGATTAGGGTACGGCTTAGGGTAATGGATAAGGTTTGGGTTTGGTTTAGGTTTCAGGCTAATGTTAGGGATAGCGTATGCATAAGATTTAGGGTACAGGTGATGGTACAGAACGTGTTAGGGTCAGGGTATGTGTTAAGGCATGGGTTAGTGTTAGTGTATGGGTTAGGATTAGGGTACGGGTTAGGGTAAGGTGTAGTGTTGGGGTTAGGCTTAAGTTTAGGGCTAGGTTTAGTGTTAGCAAACAGTAAGGTTTAGGGTACAGGTGATTGTACAGAAACTTGTTAGGGTCAGGATACGTGTTAGGGCATGGGTTAGTGTTAGTGTATGGGTTAGAATTAGGGTACGGGCTAGGGTAAGGCTTAAGTTTGGGGTTAGGTTTAGGTTTAGGTCTAGTGTTAGGGTTAGCGAATGGTAAGGTTTAGGGTACAGGTGAGGGTACGGAAAAGTGTTAGGGTCAGTGTACGTGTTAGGGCACGGGTTAGTGTTAGTGTACGGGTTAGGATTAGGGTACCGGTTAGGGTAAGGGATAAGTTTGGGGTTAGGTTTAGGCTTAGGGCTAGTGTTAGGGTTAGCGTACACATAAGATTTAGGGTACAGGTGATGGTACAGAAACGTGTTAGTGTCACAGTACGTGTTAGGACACGGTTTAATGTTAGTGTACGGGTTAGGATTAGGTTATGGGTTAGGGTAAGTGCTAGGGTTGGGGTTAGGTTTAGGTTTAGGTTTAGGGTTAGCAAACAGTAAGGTTTAGGGTACAGGTGAGGGTACGGAAATGTGTTATGGTCAGGGTATGTGTTAGGGCATGGGTTAGTGTTAGTGTACGGGTTAGGATTAGGTTACGGGTTAGGGTAAGGTATAAGGTTGGGGTTAGGTTTAGGTTTAGGGCTAGGGTTAGTGTTAGCGTACGCATAAGATTTAGGGTACAGGTGATGGATTGGAAACGTGTTAGGGTCAGGGTACGTGTTAGGGCACAGGTTAGTGTTAGTGTATGGGTTAGGTTTAGGGTACGGGTTAGGGTAAGGATAAGGTTGCGGTTAGGTTTAGATTTACGGCTAGGTTTAGGGTTAGCGTATGCGTAATGTTTAGGGTACAGGTGATTGTACGGACATGTGTTAGGGTCAGGGTACGTGTTAGGGCATGGGTTAGTGCTAGTGTATGGGTTAGGATTAGGCTATGGTTTAGGGTATGGGGTAAATTTGTAGTTAGGTTTAGGGTTAGGGCTAGGGTTAGGGTTAGCGAACAGTAAGGTTTAGGGTACAGGTGATGGTATGGAAACGTGTTAGTGTCAAGTTACGTGTTAGGGTATGGGTTAGTGTTAGTGTAACCAAACAGTATGTACTTCAAATTATGGGTTTTTTTCTATGATATTGTTTGGATGACAGGATAGTAGAAATTTAAAAAATAACAACTGTAAATTCAGCCTAGAAGTAAAATTTAGACTAAGAATGAGTCAGGTACCAAAAATTTACCCAAAAAGTAGCTTCAAATAAGCAATAACCGAATAACTGAAATAAAATACATTAATCTGTAGAACTCCAAATATCCATTTTGACAGAAGAATTATTTTTTAAACTATGGGGAATCAGAATTAATGCAAGATCTAAAACTTTCTCACACCATGAAAATATCAAAAGCAGGCGTGAATGAACATTTAAGAATGATCCATATCTAACTTCTGACCAGGGTTCTGGTCTAAGGCAATCTTCTGAATTTCACATTCATTCTTGATTCTGTATTACTGACAATTATCCTTCTCTCCACATCTGTAGCTTCTAGGAAACTGAGAGGGCTCAGGGTTTGTTTGCTTGATTGGTTTAACTATATATATAATGCAAACAATAGGACTTTCTGGAACTGACTTACTCTCCTTCCTCTGCTTTCTTTCTCTCCGAAGTACTTAGTAATGCTTAAAATTATATCTATCTATTTATTATACTTATATACTTATTTCTATATATTTGCAAACCTCTGGAGAACTGGGATACTTGGGCTGTTTCACTCTTGGGCCTAGCATGTAATAGTGGTGAGAGTGGGCAACCTTGTCTTTTTCCTTACCTTAGTGGAAATGCTTTCAGTTTTTCACCTTGAGGACGATGTTGGCTGTGGGTTTGTCATATATGGCCTTTATTTTGCTGAGGAAAGTTCCCTCTTGCCTACTTTCTGCAGGGTTTTTATCATAAATGGGTGATGAATTTTGTTGACACATTTCTCTGCATCTATTGAGATGATCATATGGTTTTTCTCTATCAATGTGTAGGCAGAACACTCTATGGCATAAATCACAGCAAGATCCTTTTTGACCCACCTTCTAGAGAAATGGAAATAAAAACAAAAATAAACAAATGGGACCTAATGAATCTTCAAAGTTTTTCACAGCAAAGGAAACCATAAACAAGACCAAAACACAACCCTCAGAATGGGAGAAAATATTTGCAAATGAAGCAATTGACAAAGGATGAATCTCCAAAATTTACAAGCAGCTCATGCAGCTCAATAACAAAAAAACAAAAAACCCAATGCAAAAATGGGCAGAAGACCTAAATAAACACTTTTCCAAAGAAGATGTATAAGTGCCAACAAACACATGAAAGAATGCTCAACATCATTAATCGTTAGAGAAATGCAAATCAAATCCCACTACTGGGCATATACCCTGAGAAAACCATAATTCAAAAAGAGTCATGTACCAAAATGTTCATAGCAGCCCTATTTACAATAGCCCAGAGATGGAAACAACCTAAGTGCCCATCATTGGATGAATGGATAAAGAACATGTGGCACATATATACAATGGAATATTACTCAGCCATAAAAAGAAACGAAATTGAGCTATTTGTAATGAGGTGGATGGACCTAGAGTCTGTCATACAAAGTGAAGTAAGTCAGAAAGAGAAAGACAAATACTGTATGCTGACACATATATATGGAATTTAAGAAAAAAAGTCATGAAGAACATAGGGGTAAGACAGGAATAAAGACACAGACCTACTAGAGAATGGACTTGAGGATATGGGGAGGGGGAAGGGTAAGCTGTGACAAAGCAAAAGAGCGGCATGGACATATATACACTACCAAACGTAAGGTAGATAGCTAGTGGGAAGCAGCCGCAGAGCACAGGGAGATCAGCTCGGTGCTTTGTGACTGCCTGGAGGGGTGGGATAGGGAGGGTGGGAGGGAGACGCAAAAGGGAGGGGATATAGGAGCATATGTATATGTATAACTGATTAAATTTGTAAAAAAAAACTCAACCTAGAATTCTAAAAAAAAAGAAATAAACTGTCTGACAATGTTGAAAACATTAAGCTAATTATGCTACATCCATTACACAAAATAATATTCAGCCTTTTATACTCGTTTGATAAAGGTTAGTGATAATATGGAAATGTGTTTGCTATATTAAGTAGGAAAAAGTTTATGCTGTATGACTCTTTTTGAAAACATATCCTGGAATGATATACACAAAATGGCTAATAAATGATTGATGCCTCTAGATGATAGAATTATGGTTGGTTTTATATTTTCTCCCTTTTTTCCTTTGATTCTTATTTTTTCCTCACCTGTATTTTTCTATAATAAATACATATTGCTGTATAATAAAGAAAAGTTAATAAGTATGTTCCAGACATAAGTACAGTCTGAGGATCCTTGCTCATTAAGGTCAGTGGCCCAAAGAAACAGGAAATTTGGAAAGAAAGAGAGGTAGGCACTTGTCAAGCATAAGCAAGGAGACTGAAACCAAGGCAACCCCTATCCCAACACAGCAAGGTTTCAAGGTAGAGGCCAGAAAGGAGAAATCCCAAGAGCCGCAGGTCATGTCAGAGACCAGAGATGCTGCAGGTAAACAGATGTGATAATATTGACACCTACCCACCCCCTTATTTTCTCCTTCTCCTGAAGTGATTCTTGATACATAAACTCTCTTTATGTAAAGCTAATAAGGAAATAAATCTGAGTTTCTAGAGAAAAAAAAACTACAATGAGATATCATCTCACACCGGTCAGAATGGTCATCATCAAAAAATCTAGAAACAAAACATGCTGGAGAGGGAGTGGAGAAAAGGATACACTCTTGCATTGTTGGTGGGAATGTACGTTGATAGTGTCACTATGGAGAACAGTATGGAGGTTCCTTCAAAAACTAAAAATAGGGGAGCTTCCCTGGTGGTGCAGTGGTTGAGAGTCTGCCTGCCAATTCAGGGGACATGGGTCTGTGCCCTGGTCCTGGAAGATCCCACATGATGCGCAGCGGCTAGGCAAGTGAACCATGGCCGCTGAGTATGCACTCCAGAGCCTGTGCTCCGCAATGGGAGAGGCCACAAGAGTCAGAGGGCCGCATACTGCAAAAACAAAAACAGAAACAAAAAACAAAAAAACTACAAATAGCACTACCATACGACCCAGCAATCCCACTACTGGGCGTATACCCTGAGCAAACCATAATTCACAAAGAGTCATGTACCAATATATTCATTGCAGCTCTATTTACAATAACCAGGACATGGAAGCAACCTAAGTGTCCATCGACAGATGAATGGATAAAGATGATGTGGCACATATATACGATGGAATATTACTCAGCCATAAACAGAAACAAAATTGAGTTATTTGTAGTGAGGCGGATGGACTTAGAGTCTGGTCAAATTAAAAATTAGACATTGGGCTTCCCTGGTGGCGCAGTGGTTGAGAGTCCGCCTGCCGATGCAGGGGACACGGGTTCGTGCCCCTATCCCGGAAGATCCCACATGCCGCACAGCGGCTGGGCCCGCGAGCCATGGCCGCGGAGCCTGTGTGTCCGGAGCCTGTGCTCTGCAACGGGAGAGGCCAAAACAGTGAGAGGCCCGTGTACAGCAAAAAAAAAAAAAAAAAAAATTAGACATTGCATGTCATGTTTTTGTTTCCTTTAATCTAGAATATTTCACTAATTATTTTTTGGTCTTTTATGACATTGTCATTTTTTAACAGTCTAAGCCAGTTGTCTTGTAAATTGCCCCACAATCTGGATTTGTCTGTTTCCTCATTTGATTCAAAGTATACATTTTGGGGAAGAATACAATATAGGTGATGTGTTCTTCATACTTCATCACTTCAGGTAGGCCAGTTCTAAGTTTGATCACCTGATTAAGGTGGTATGTTCCATATCTCTCTATTGTAAAGTTATTTTTCCCTTGGTAACTGAGAAATAATATGTGGGGTGATACTTTGGGATCAGTGAAGATCCTACTTTCAAACAACTCTTCACTCAACTGAGCATCAATGATAATCCCTGTCTGAATCGATTATTAAATTGATACTTGCAAAATGACACTCTTCTAATTCTATCATTCCTTTTGCTTTTATTAGTTGACATTATTCTATACAGAAGAGCTTCCCCACTTTTTATTTTGAGTGTCATTATGAACTCATGTGCTTTTTAAAAAATTAACTATGTTATACCTTTTTATAATGATAATGTTATTCCTTGGACTGTTCTTTTTGGCCAGTCATTGGCCAATGATCCAGATTTGGCCAATGCGATCTCTGTTATTGTTTAACCACACGATGCTTTTTTATTACTTGATTAATTTCTAATATATTACTACTCACAAATAGGAACTGAGAAAGGGACTCCAGAAGGTGTGGTATTATTCAGACTCTTAGAAGTCTGCTTTCTTCCTGTGTACTCTCAACCCAAAGTGAAGCTTTCGGGTTGGAAGGAGATACTTCTGAATTAAACTACAGATCAGTGTCACCCAATTCTAATCACTATTCCCTTTTTTCTAGACATACCATATCTACTGCAATCCTAATCCTTCTGTTGGGCATCTCTCTCCTCCTCTATATTTATTTACAACAGTCAAGAGCAGCAATTGGCCAACTGGCTCCTATCCAGGTCTCCAGTCCATATGCCCCAAGAACTCCTGTTTGCAATGGTCTGTGGTGGCCTTGGCCTATGTCTTCTACCTACTCAAGTAACTCTTTTACCACGAATTTAATTACCTCTGTTTCAATTTATAGGATCCTACTTAGCTGTATGGCCTGCTTCCTCTGCCAATTTAAAAATACTATTGAGGTTATCTGTAAGACAGTCAAAATGCTTTGTGACAGTGAATGCTTGAGAGACGTCACACATTGTGGTGAGTCTCAATTGCGGGATAATAAATTTTTAGTTTTTATTTAATTATTTAATTTTTACTTTTAATCAAGGATGATAAATTTTTAAATTAATGATGTAATTGCATTATATTAATTAATTCATTCATTCAGAGTTTCAGCTCCCTACATTTCTAAGACCTACCCCCTTGCTACAAATCAGATTCTTGGTTACATTATTAAGCTCATAGTAGCTCAGTTACATTGTTAGCTTAATAATGTAACTGATCCGCATACATACAGGAACAAGAGAAAGGAATGGAAGGGGAAGGGAATCCACATTAATGGCCACATATCCTATGCTGTGCTCTCTGCAAATGAGAACTTATTCCTATAGTGCATCACAGTTTGTAAACTGATTTTATATACATTAGGTCTCAAGTACCCTTTGTCTTATGGGACAGGTGTAAATATATTTTTATTTTGTTTCTTTCTGCAATTTTATAAAGAGTGCAAGTGATGCTCTTTTATGTCCTGTATTTGGAGCCTGAGAGTTTCTGTTTCTATAACCAGAAACTGCTATCTAGCCCTTCTAATGGATGGGAGAGCTAGTTTATTCTTAGACTGTGCAGCTCTGAACTTGCTCTGAATCTCAAGCTTTTCTATCCACAAAACACTCAGGGGCTTTCAACTATTTTTCTATATATTAGATGTATTGGCACTAACTTGATGACTTTCAAAATGTGCTTTCATGCTCAGGTAGCTTGAATACAGGTCTCTTACAGTGATCTAGAGCACATCATAAATAATAACACTTTGCTACTTATATAAAGACAATATTGCTGATTTTTCAACATAATTTTTTTTGTCTGTGCCACACAGCTTGTGCGATCTTAGTTCCCCAACTAGGGATTGAACCCTGGCCACAGAAGGGAAAGTGCCGGGTCCTAACCACTAGACCACCAGGGAACTCCCCCAAACAATTTTTTGACTAATTATATTACTCCATTCTCCCCAAGAAGTAGGCAGAAAAGGCATTTTTAATCTCCTTTAACAGGTGAGGAAAAACAAGATCAGAGGTGTTAAGTGCTATGACCCTAGTGCCCCGATCTCCTGTCCCCAGTTTGGGGCTCACTGCAAGCCCATGCTCCTCCTTTCTCATGACCCTTCCCTCCTCCTTTGAGCCTCTCCAAAAATACTTTTAAACCCTTTGGAAGAGAAGCTCAGCTACCCAATGGTACACATTACCTTCACACAGTCACAGCTTTAGATGGTTCCCCAAGTAAAGCTGGAAATATTAGAAGTAAAATGAAATGAAAGCAAAGTAGCCATCTGACAGAAGTTGCTTTTTCCCTTCTCCAGTTTAGGACCTCAAGTATTATTCCATTGATTTGTTGAACATTCCACATTGGCATAAAATCTGGTAAATCTCTTAACTTATTCCCCACATCCTTGCCCGAATTGTAGCAAAGAGGCAGGGTGGACATAGTGTTTTTTTCTGTATAGAGACTTCTGTTATGGGGGCTGGGATATATGGAAACAGGGAGTGAGCAAAGGACTCGTTGGGTGGCTGGAGAAGGACATGTCTACATGACGACCTCTTAGCAGCGGTTGTTGTCGTGGTCATCTGTGATAGCAGCAAGAACACAAGCACACTGAAGAGGTGGAGAGAGGAAGCTTCACACTCCTCTGCCTCTGAGGCAGGACAGGATGGGGTATATGAATGTGAGGAGTCACAGTAGATCTGCAGAGAGTCCAGCTGAGTAGGGGAATATTTGTCTTCCAGCCTTGGCTTTTCTTGAGTACTGGCCCCTGGGAACCAGTGGAGTAATCCTGAATATAGTTATTATATTTCACGCTACAGAATTTTCTGAGTAGATAGCCCCTTTTTCAAGAGAGATCTTTTTCACATTTTGTTGTTGCCGGTCATAGGCTAAAGTGTGGATTTCTTTTTCTCCTAAGTGGCACTCAAACTTTGACTGATTCCTAATTTCTTTGGCTGTGGACTGACAAAATGCTGTCCCATCAGTTTTCAATGATCAAAAACAGTCCCTTCTTTTTTGACAGATGAAGAAACATCTATAGGGAATGCAGGAGGATCGTTGATGAGGGTGTTACAAGCCCGGAAGAAGAACAACAGCACTGAGCTGTCTATTGAGTCAGAGAGGATGTTCTCAGATAAAAATGCTCTCAGCTTGTCAGGCTTCCTGAATGAGCAGCTGGACTTTAATAATAAAAGTGATATTATCAGTGTACTAAATTATATACTGCCTTATATCTCAGAGGGAAATCTAGGAGATGTGGAATCACCATTATTACCATTCATTCAACTTCTTTTTTCAAATACACAAGATGGAGATATGCCAGTGGGCCTTTTGAAAAACACTACAAGGAGCCCTTCTGTTAAGCCTGTACTGTACACTTCAACAAATAAAAATAAATTGAGGAAACTATATTTTCTTTAAAATTTGTTAGATGCAGAAACTCAAGAAAAAATTGATGAGGTTAAAAAGGAAGAAAAACCTTCAAGGTGTGCACGTTCCAAGTGTAAGTGTAAGTGTCATGTGTAAATGCTACATATTTCAAAAAGAAATTGCACACTTCCCAACCACAGAAAGACAGCCTAGCAAAGATTGAGAGTCCAGAGGAAAAGCTGCTGAGAGTTAACAGGGTCATCCAGGGCCCAAAGGGCATACAGAAAATGCACCTCAAAGCACTGGGAAATGAGAGCGTCAGGAGGAAACTGAATGCCCAGCCATCTGTGGTGAGCACTGCTGAAGAATGAAAGCTCAGAAGGCCATCTCCAAGAAAGCTGCAACAGCTTCTCATGGTGCAGAGGCCCACGAAGCTGGTGGGAAAGTCCTCCAGTGCAGAGTCTTCATTCATAAAGGAACACAAGGCCGCAGGCTCCTCATCCCTGAAACAGTACTTCAAGGGCAGGCCTTCTGCCTCCATCCCTCCAAAATCCCCAGCTGAGCTTAAAAGCAGATCAAAAGACTTATCCAACACTATTTTTTTAGAAGCTGCAAAGGCTAGAGTTAGATATATTAAGGCTCCTGAACTAATCTCACATTCTGGGAATAAATGCATCTTCAATAAAACTCAGTCTCATCGGGTCCACAGGAAACCCAAAGTCAAAAGGAGTCGAAGGTTCAGAAAGAAAAGTTCACTCGATAGACTGATGCTTGCAAGCCCTCCGTTCTCTGCAGTGAGGAGTCTCATAAATTCCCCTCCATGAGAGGCTGTTTCACCTTCAGGAGAACTGTCTTCTCAGGAAAATCCTTTTCCAGAATTATTTTCTCTTTCAGAGTCTTCTACAGAAAACCCTACTTCAGAAAACAATGCTGCCCAAAATGTTTCTGAAGAAATTATTTCTACAGGAAACTCTACTCTGCCAGGAGGAAACGGCCCTGGAAACACTACCCATAGGAACGTCTCCACTGCACATTCTACTGGTGCTGCAGACAACAGTATGCCAACTGTTCAACACAACAACGAAACACAATGGGAACACCACAACACGGGCACTGAATTATCCCCTAAGCCCACAGGTTTCACTTTTCCAGGGTTCACGTCCCCGGGTGATCAAGTTGAACCTCAGCTAAGCCAGCACCTATGGTCTCTCATCCCAAACAATGACGTGCAAAGGCTCATTTCTCATGTTATCCAGACGTTGAAAATGGACTGCTCGGAGACCCACGTGCACCTGGCCTGTGCCAACCTCGTCTCTAGCACAGGCCTCCTGATGAAGCTTCTCAGCAAGCAGCAAGAACTAAAGGTGGCCAAAGCGGTATGGGATGCAGACCAGTGGAAAGCTGACAACTATATCAGTGAGAGCACAGAAGCCCAGAGTGAGCAGGAAGAGCAGGAGTCAAATGACGTGAGGATAACCGCTGACACATGGGACCTGGACTTTTATTCAGTTTAGGACATGCCCTCAACGTACCCAAGCGGGAATACCACTGGCCCCTAGTCTGTTTCTAATCTTCAGTCAAGAAACTGGCTAAGACAGTGATCTCCCACTTTGTTCATTTAGACAGTGTGCCACTATTCCTAGGGTAGATGAGAAAAGGGCATAACACAAGAGAAATAAATTGTAGATAAATAAGTTGTAGAAGAAAATGCAAATGATAAGTGAATAACATTAAATTCAGCTTGTTCTTATAGTAGCTACTCACTTAAAACGGTTGGGTTTTATAGTAGTTTAAGAATAGTTAGGTCTTCCCTTGTTGTGCAGTGGTTGAGAGTCTGCCTGCCGATGCAGGGGACACGGGTTCGTGTCCCAGTCCTGCAATATCCCACATGCCACGGAGCGGCTGGGCCCGTGAGCCATGGCTGCTGAGCCTGTGCGTCTAGAGCCTCTGCTCCGCAACGGGAGATGCCAAAACAATGAGAGGCCCACGTACCACACAAAAAAAAGGAAAAAACGAAAAACAATAGTTAGCTATGGTTTAGAATAGGTTTAAGAATAGTAACCTTTCATCCCTTCTATCTCCTTGCTTTTAAAATTTTTTTTATTTCTTTTTTTAGCTCACAAAAGAAGTTCCAGTATATGGGTATGACAACAAACTCATATTGGCAATATCTGTAACTGTAGTAGTGAGGATTTTGGTTACAATTCTCTGTCTCACTGAGGTAAGGACAACAATTAGTTCAGATTCAGAATCCACAAACTGAGAATCAAAGCTACCTTTCCACCTACTACTACTTGATTCTTCTCTTTACTCATGAAGTCTGAGATACATTTTGTTCTTTTACTCAAAAGTATATTCCAAGATGTTTTTTTATTTTTTATTTTCACTCATACAAAATTTGTTTATTTTTTTTACATCTTTATTGGAGTATATTTGCTTTACAACGGTGTGTTAGTTTCTCTTTTATAACACAGTGAATCAGTTATACATATACATATGTTCCCATATCTCTTCCCCCTTGCGTCTCCCTCCCTCCCACCCTCCCTATCCCACCCATATAGGTGGTCACAAACCACCAAGCTGATCTCCCTGTGCTATGCGGCTGCTTCCCACTAGCTATCTATTTTACTTTTGGTAGTGTATGTATGTCCATGCCACTCTCTCACTTTGTCACAGCTTACACTTCCCCCTCCCCATATTCTCAAGTGAATTCTCTAGTACGTCTATGTCTTTATTCCTGTCTTACCCCTAGGTTCTTCATGACATTTTTTTCCTTAAATTCCATATATATGTGTTAGCATACGGTATTTGTCTTTCTCTTTCTGACTTACTTCACTTTGTATGACAGACTCTAGGTCCATTCACCTCATTACAAATAGCTGAATTTCGTTTCTTTTTATGGCTGAGTAATATTCCATTGTATATATGTGCCACATCTTCTTTATCCATTCATCCAATGATGGACACTTAGGTTGTTTCCATCTCCTGGCTATTGTAAATAGAGCTGCAATGAACATTTTGGTACATGACTCTTTCTGAATTATGGTTTTCTTAGGGTATATGCCCAGTAGTTGGATTGCTGGGTCATATGGTAGTTCTATTTGAAGTTTTTAAAGGAAGCTCCATACTGTTCTCCATAGTGGCTGTACCAATTCACATTCCCACCAGCATTGCAAGAGTGTTCCCTTTTCTCCACACCCTCTCCAGCATTTATTGTTTCTAGATTTTTTGATGATGGCCATTCTGACCAGTGTGAGATGATATCTCATTTTAGGGTTTTTTTTTTTTTTTTGGCTGCGTTGGGTCTTCATTGGGGTGTACGGGCTTCTCATTGCAGTAGCTTCTCTTGTTGTGGAGTATGGGCTCTGCACCATGTGGGACCTTCCCAGACCAGGGATTGAACACGTGACCCCTGCAGTGACAGGAGGATTCTTAACCACCGCGCCACCAGGGAAGTCCTCACAGGAGTTTTAAAGGAACTCCACTCCCAGGAGATCTCTATGGAATTGGATTCATGATAACAAGCCATTGGATTCTTTTAACAAGTTAAGTGTATAAGCAGGCCAGTGTTGACATGATAGTAAAATTTCTTCAACGCAAAAAAACTGTGCTGATTTGATGTACTCACCAGTCACTCTCATTCAACTGTTGATTTCTTTCCTTGTTGACTAAAGTGATGAGAGATATAGGATCTCTATAGTCATGGAGCTATTAGTCACAGTGGGAAGGCTAAAAAGCACATGCCTAAGAGATAAAAGTGTAATCTCGTCAATTCCTTAGGTTTACTTAGCAGCTTTCTTCTCCAGTGTATTAGGAATTGTGTAGATAGGTTCCATTACAACACTGCAAGTAAAATCCTGCAGCAGGCTACCCTAAAGTATGTCATATTTATAGTAGCCTATTCCTGGAGCTAGCCTATTTACCTTTTGTTCAGGTACATAGTGGTTTATTACTTTTCCCAACAGGCAGTTGCTAACATTAAAAGAGTGATTTTAATAAGCTGACAATCTTGATTCTACCCTACCACTCCACACTACTTTATTTACCTTTTCTCTTTTAATGGCAGCCGTCCATTCCAGCCAAAGCAGCTCCTCACTATACGCTAGTTACACCGTACCCATTCCTACATTTGTCTGTGCCTTTGCCCATCTAAAATTCCTTTATTTTGCTTTGCCTGTGGCAGTCATATGAATCTCACAAAGGCCAATTCAAATTCAGATATCGTTCTTGATAAAGCCTTCCCAGAATAGTCCAGCCCTCCTGATCCTAGCCCTATGAGGGTTGTCACCATTTCTTAGGGGCCATAGCAAAGCAGTCCCCTCCCCTCAGAACTCACAAAAATGGTAAGCAGTGTTTTAAAAGGCAGCCCCCCGAGAGAGAAACACCAAGTTAGCATATCATGGCGCTGAGCAGAGATGTACTAGCTGTAATAAGTGTATTAACTGTACTAACCTGACATGATGTACTAACTTCTAAAGAGAAATGTGTCTATCTGAAGGAGGATTGGTCACTAGTGAAAGCATAGAAAAGGTGAGGAGAGACCAACATAGGCAGTGCCCATCCTCACATTGCCCGAGAGTAGAGATGGCACCTTAGGCAGCATAAGTGAAGAGTCAGGGCCACTAGTCAAGCTGTGCCTGTTGAGGAGATGGATGGATCCAGCTACCTCAGGCCTTCCCATTAAATTCTGCATCCAGGTGATTGCTTTTCTAATTCTGTTCTCACCAAGTAGCCTTTGATTGTGTGATTGTGCTTTAGTGTGCCAAGGAGGCCTGTCTCCACAGAAGGTAATTCTCTGATTGTGTAGACACGGATGCCCTGTGTGTAGAACAGATGTATTTCTCATTGTAAAGTAATAATTTGTCATTCTGATGTTTGATCAATCTTGTGATATTGATAAACAGAGACTGCCACAACAGGAAGACGTGTGTTCTCTCTTGAGGAAGAGTATGCTTTCTGATCCTAGGAGGCTGGGGACTAGCATGGGGTCAGCTTGCTAGTCATTGACCATTGCCCAGACTGTACCCCCTATATCTCACATGGCATATGGTCTTTTGCAGTTTTAGAGTTTCTGGAAAGTCCCCTTTTTATTGTTTTTAACTTCGATGTAGTTTGACCTTGCATTTGTTTTGTTTTGGTTTGGTTTGGTTTTCTTTCGGCCTGCGTGACCTTAGTTCCCCAAGTAGGGATTGAACCTGTACCCTCGGCAGTAAAGCGAGGAGTCCTAATCATTATTTCTTCTCCCCACTTATACGATAAGCTTTTTGAGGACAGGGGCCATGCAGTGTTCTTCCTATGGTAGACAATAATGGTGTTCAATGGAAGAGAGATGAGGCATTATGTCAATTCCACAGTGAGGAATAATGCAACCAAATATTTATTTGAAGTAGCATAGAGTCCAGCAATAGACCCCTGTGTTCTTAAGACTTTTGAAATGTCATGTTTTAATATTGCAATCAGTGGAAGAAAATGAATAAATGGTGATAGAATAGCTACCTGAATATTTGGAGGGTAAACAAGAGGAGATCCCCATTTTTCATCTTAAATAAACATATTTCCATAAATGTGAAAAAAGACCACATAAAGGTATTAGAAGAAAATAAAAGCAATATTTCTATAACCTTATGGTGGGAAAGAGCCTTCAGAGTCTGATGCCACAAGCAGAGCCTTTGATATATTCCACCACCTTGTCTGTGACACCAGCTTAGCACTGATTCATGCCAAGCGTAAGATGAAGAGTTTTCCATATATTGTCTAATGTAATGCCCACAGTCCTGTGAGGATGATATTTCTATCCCTCCTTCATAGATGAAGGAGATTGAAGTAAGGCCCCAGTGGCCAAACCAAAAGCAGAAGCCAGTTTCACCTGACTGCAAAGCTTGTGCACGCTACTCCATTCTTTTGTCTAGTCTCCTTTGAGACAAAAACACAGGAAAGATTCAAAACACTGAAATTCAATGAAAGCCAGTATTTCTTTACTATAAAGAGTTTTTGTTTGTTTGTTTGTTTGGAGGTGGCGGGGTTTGGCCATGTTGTGCAGCTTGCAGGATATTAATTCCCTGAGCAGAGATTGATCCTCGGGCCACAGCAACGAAAGCACCAAGCCCTAACCACTAGACCACCAGGGAACTCCCAAGATTTTTAAAAGTCAACAAGAAGAAGACAAACAGTCCAGGGGAATGGGGGCAAGGGCTGTGAAGAGTAGGAGGTGTGTTAACAGTCTGCCACCATATCTGCCCGTCCTCTCCTCATGGCTCATGTGGGGTGGGTTTTGTTAGCCAGGCCTTTGTCAACTCATGAAGTAAAAATCATCTCTAATATTTTCTTCAAGTACTTTTATAATCTGTCTAGAATTTGTTGTATTTGTTTTTTAGGGTGGTTGAGGTAGGGGATCTAACTATTTCCCCCTACACAATGAAGATCTAATTGTTTTAAATCTTTCACTGAATGGTTTATTCTTTCTTCCCTGGTCTAATATACTATCTTCATCTGGACTCTATTCTGTGATCCAGTTATCTTGTCCTATATCAGTACCAGTATCACACTGCTTAAATCCAGTTGCTCTTTAACTTATTTTATACCTGGTAGGGCAAGGTCCTACTCTTTGACTTTTTCATGCATTTCATAACTATTCTTACATATATTCTCTACCAAATGTCAGCTGGCCAGATTTTATTTAAAAATTATTTTGGCTATAAATGGATTGCATTGAATTTGTAGGTTAATTTGAGGAGAACTGGCCTCTTTACAACATTCTAGGAGGATGGTATCACATGCCATGTAAGTACTTCTTCTTAATGCCCTTCAGAAACGTTTTAATATTTTCATCACATAGGCCTTAGAAATTTTGGTTAAGTTTATTCCTAGGTACTTTATGCATTTTTATTGATATAGTAACTGGGATGTTTCTTCTGTTTTTTAGTTAGTTAATTGTGTTATATGGGAAAGCTATTGAGGCTTATATGTTGATCTCTTGATTTTGTATGGAGCCATCTTACTCATGTTACTTCCAATAAAATTTCGGTTGATTCTTTTGGTCTTTTTAGATCCCTCATTTCATATGCAAATTTTTTGTCTCTTCCTTTCCAGTACTTCATTTTTCTTATCATAAGGACTAAGACCTCCTCCACAATGATCAATAGTAGCAGTAATGATTGGGCATCCTACTCTTGTTCTTGACTTTAAATCAATGCTTAGGGTTCTGCTTAGGATTATTTTCTTTTCCTACTTCTAAGGGTTTTTATTAGGAATTATCTGTAGAACATTATCTAAAACAGTCAATAAAATATATCGCCAGCTGCATGCAAGACCCTAAGTTAGGTACTGTGGAAGAGCCAAAGGATTATTAAACGGGGTAGAATTCCTTTCCTTAAAAAAGTTATCCTCTCACTGGGTAGATAAGATTTAAAGTAAAAAGGAATGAATAAGGATTTGGAAATAGTTGTAATGGATAATCATGATCATGTTTTCTTTCAAAACAGATTTATTCTCATAGAATTGCAAAAGAGGAAGATAGAAAAAGAAGCAGAAGGTAAATATTGGTCTTTAAAAGCAGAATTTTACAACTAGAGGAGACCTTAGAACTCATCTATTTCAGTTTCCTCACCAAAGGCAGGAGGAATGTTTAATTACCATAATGGTTTACCCTAATTTATTTATCAGCAGAATTAGCTCCCCAGCCCAAGCTGAGTTAGAACACGACTGGCACACATTCATCTGCTTTCACTAGTCCTTTAAGGAAAGAGGGTGGACGGGGAGATGAATTGGTTGTACCTATTCCTGCTGGCCTGATGCCTGGTTCGTAAGCATAAGGCCAGGCCAGAGGCCTTCTAGGAGGCTCTGGGGTAGGGAGGGCCACATGGTTGGGGATGTAGGGGCTGGCCTCACTCAAAGCTGACCAAAGGTAGAACATAAGAGTCCCTTCTGGAAAGTGGCAAGAAAATCCCTTCTTATCCTACTGTTTTTCAGGCCCCTACACTCTATTCCCTTTATCCAAACCTCATTGAATTTTAACCGGGAGAAAGTGTAGACAGTAGTTTGTCTCTTCCTTTTTATTTTTTTTACAAATTTAATCAGTTATACATATACATATATTCCCATATCCCCTCCCATTTGCGTCTCCCTCCCACCCTCCCTATCCCACCCCTCCAGGCGGTCACAAAGCACCGAGCTGATCTCCCTGTGCTATGCAGCTGCTTCCCACTAGCTATCTACCTTACGTTTGGTAGTGTATATATGTCCATGCTGCTCTTTCGCTTTGTCACAGCTTACCCTTCCCCCTCCCCATATCCTCAAGTCCATTCTCTAGTAGGTTTGTGTCTTTATTCCTGTCTTACCCCTATGTTCTTCATGACATTTTTTTCTTAAATTCCATATATATGTGTCAGCATACAGTATTTGTCTTTCTCTTTCTGACTTACTTCACTTTGTATGACAGACTCTAGGTCCATCCACCTCATTACAAATAGCTCAATTTCATTTCTTTTTATGGCTGAGTAATATTCCATTGGATATATGTGCCACATCTTCTTTACCCATTCATCCGATGACGGACACTTAGGTTGTTTCCATCTCCGGGCTATTGTAAATAGGGCTGCTATGAACATTTTGGTACACGTCTCTTTTTGAATTATGGTTTTCTCAGGGTATATGCCCAGTAGTTGGATTGCTGGGTCATATGGTAGTTCTATTTGTAGTTTTTTAAGGAACCTCCATACCGTTCTCCATAGTGGCTGTACCAATTCACATTCCCACCAGCAGTGCCAGAGTGTTCCCTTTTCTCCACACCCTCTCCAGCATTTATTGTTTCTAGATTTTTTGATGATGGCCATTCTGACTGGTGTGAGATGATATCTCATTGTAGTTTTGATTTGCATTTCTCTAATTAACGATGTTGAGCATTCTTTCATGTGTTTGTTGGCAGTCTGTATATCTTCTTTGGAGAAATGTCTATTTAGGTCTTCTGCCCATTTTTGGATTGGGTTGTTTGTTTTTTTGTTATTGAGCTGCATGAGCTGCTTATAAATTTTGGAGATTAATCCTTTGTCAGTTGCTTCATTTGCAAATATTTTCTCCCATTCTGAGGGTTGTATTTAGGTCTTCTTTGTGGTTTCCTTTGCTGTGCAAAAGCTTTGAAGTTTCATTAGGTCCCATGTGTTTATTTTTGTCTTTATTTCCATTTCTCTAGGAGGTGGGTCCAAAAGGATCTTGCTGTGATTTATGTCATAGAGTGTTCTGCCTATGTTTTCCTCTAAGAGTTTGATAGGGTCTGGCCTTACATTTAGGTCTTTAATCCATTTTGAGCTTATTTTTGTGTATGGTGTTAGGGAGTGACCTAATCTCATACTTTTACATGTCCCTTTCCAGTTTTCCCAGCACCACTTATTGAAGAGGCTGTCCTTTCTCCACTGTACATTCCTGCCTCCTTTATCAAAGATAAGGTGACCATACGTGCGTGTGTTTATCTCTGGGCTTTCTATCCTGTTCCATTGATCTATCTTTCTGTTTTTGTGCCAGTACCACACTGTCTTAATTACTGTAGCTTTGTAGTATAGTCTGAAGTCAGGGAGCCTGATACCTCCAGCTCCATTTTTCGTTGTCAAGATTGCTTTGGCTATCCGGGGTCCTTTGTGTTTCCATACAAATTGTGAAATTTTTTGTTCTAGTTCTGTGAAAAATGCCAGTGGTAGTTTGATAGGGATTGCATTGAATCTGTAGATTGCTTTGGGTAGTAGAGTCATTTTCACAATGTTGATTCTTCCAATCCAAGAACATGGTACATCTCTCCATCTATTTGTATCATCTTTAATTTCTTTCATCAGTGTCTTATAATTTTCTGCATACAGGTCTTTTGTCTCCTTAGGTAGGTTTATTCCTAGATATTTTATTCTTTTTGTTGCAATGGTAAATGGGAGTGTTTCCTTGATTTCACTTTCAGATTTTTCATCATTAGTATATAGGAATGCCAGAGATTTCTGTGCATTAATTTTGTATCCTGAAACTTTACCAAATTCATTGATTAGCTCTAGTAGTTTTCTGGTAGCATCTTTAGGATTCTCTATGTATAGTATCATGTCATCTGCAAACAGTGACAGCTTTACTTCTTCTTTTCCAATTTGGATTCCTTTTATTTCCTTTTCTTCTCTGATTGCTGTGGCTAAAACTTCCAAAACTAGGTTGAATAAGAGTGGTGAGAGTGGGCAGCCTTGTCTTGTTCCTGATCTTAGTGGAAATGGTTTCAGTTTTTCACCATTGAGGACAATGTTGGCTGTGGGTTTGTCACATATGGCCTTTATTATGTTGAGGAAAGTTCCCTCTATGCCTACTTTCTGCAGGGTTTTTATCATAAATGGGTGTTGAATTTTGTCGAAAGCTTTCTCTGCATCTATTGAGATGATCATATGGTTTTTCTCCTTCAATTTGTTAATATGGTGTATCACATTGATTGATTTGCGTATATTGAAGAATCCTTGCATTCCTGGAATAAACCCCACTTGATCATGGTGTATGATCCTTTTAATGTGCTGTTGGATTCTGTTTGCTAGTATTTTGTTGAGGATTTTTGCATCTATGTTCATCAGTGATATTGGCCTGTAGTTTTCTTTCTTTGTGACATCCTTGTCTGGTTTTGGTATCAAGGTGATGGTGGCCTCGTAGAATGAGTTTGGGAGTGTTCCTTCCTCTGAAAATGTTTGGAAGAGTTTGAGAAGGATAGGCGTTAGCTCTTCTCTAAATGCTTGATAGAATTCGCGTGTGAAGCCATCTGGTCCTGGGCTTTTGTTTGTTGGAAGATTTTTTATCACAGTTTCAATTTCAGTGCTTGTGATTGGTCTATTCATATTTTCTATTTCTTCCTGATTCAGTCTTGGCAGGTTGTGCATTTCTAAGAATTTGTCCATTTCTTCCAGGTTGTCCATTTTATTGGCATAGAGTTGCTTATAGTAATCTCTCATGATCTTTTGTATTTCTGCAGTGTCAGTTGTTACTTCTCCTTTTTCATTTCTAATTCTATTGATTTGAGTCTTCTCCCTTTTTTTCTTGATGAGTCTGGCTAATGGTTTATCAATTTTGTTTATCTTCTCAAAAACCAGCTTTTAGTTTTATTGATCTTTGCTATCATTTCCTTCATTTCTTTTTCATTTATTTCTGATCTGATTTTTATTATTTCTTTCCTTCTGCTAACTTTGGGATGTTTTTGTTCTTCTTTCTCTAATTGCTTTAGGTGCAGGGTCAGGTTGTTTATTCGAGATGTTTCCTGTTTCTTAAGGTGGGATTTTATTGCTATATACTGCCCCCTTAGAACTGCTTTTGCTGCATCCCATAGGTTTTGGGTCATCGTGTCTCCATTGTCATTTGTTTCTAGGTATTTTTTAATTTCCTCTTTGATTTCTTCAGTGATCACTTCGTTATTAAGTAGTGTATTGTTTAGCCTCCATGTGTTTGTATTTTTTACAGATCTTTTCCTGTAATTGATATCTAGTCTCATAGCATTGTGGTCAGAAAAGATACTTGATACAATTTCAATTTTCTTAAATTTACCAAGGCTTGATTTGTGACCCAAGATATGATCTATCCTGGAGAATGTTCCATGAGCACTTGAGAAAAATGTGTATTCTGTTGTTTTTGGATGGAATGTCCTATAAATATCAATTAAGTCCATCTTGTTTAATGTATCATTTAAAGCTTGTGTTTCCTTATTTATTTTCATTTTGGATGATCTGTCCATTGGTGAAAGTGGGGTGTTAAAGTCCCCTACTATGAGTGTGTTACTGTCGATTTCTCCTTTTATGGCTGTTAGTATTTGCCTTATGTATTGAGGTGCTCCTATATTGTGTGCATAAATATTTACAATTGTTATATCTTCTTCTTGGATCGATCCCTTTATCATTATGTAATGTCCTTCTTTGTCTCTTCTAATAGTCTTTATTTTAAAGTCTATTTTGTCTGATATAAGAATTGCTGCTCCAGCTTTCTTTTGATTTCCATTTGCATGGAATATCTTTTTCCATCCCCTTACTTTCAACCTGTATGTCTCTAGGTCTGAAGTGGGTCTCTTGTAGACAGCATATATATGGGTCTTGTTTTTGTATCCATTCAGCCACTCTGTGTCTTTTGGTGGGAGCATTTAGTCCATTTACATTTAAGGTAATTATTGATATGTATGTTCCTATTCCCATTTTCTTAATTGTTTTGGGTTCGTTATTGTAGGTCTTTTCCTTCTGTTGTGTTTCTTGCCTAGAGAAGTTCCTTTAGCACTTGTTGTAAAGCTGGCTTGGTGGTGCTGAACTCTCTCAGCTTTTGCTTGTCTGTAAAAGTTTTAATTTCTCCATCAAATCTGAATGAGATCCTTGCTGGGTAGAGTAATCTTGGTTTCAGGTTTTTCTCCTTCATCGCTTTAATTATGTCCTGCCACTCCCTTCTGGCTTGTAGAGTTTCTTCTGAGAGATCAGCTGTTAACCTGATGGGGATTCCCTTGTGTGTTATTTGTTTTTTTCCCTTGCTGCTTTTAATATGATTTCTTTGTGTTTAATTTTTGAAAGTTTAATTAATATGTGTCTTGGCGTATTTCTCCTTGGATTTATTCTGTATGGGACTCTCTGTGCCTCCTGGACTTGATTAACTATTTCCTTTCCCATATTAGGGAAGTTTTCAGCTATAATCTCTTCAAATATTTTCTCAGTCCCTTTCTTTTTCTCTTCTTCTTCTGGAACCCCTATCATTCGAATGTTGGTGCGTTTAATGTTGTCCCAGAGGTCTCTGAGACTGTCCTCTGTTCTTTTCATTCTTTTTTCTTTATTTTGCTCTGCAGCAGTTATTTCCACTATTTTATCTTCCACCTCACTTATCCATTCTTCTGCCTCAGTTATTCTTCTATTGATCCCATCTAGAGTATTTTTCATTTCATTTATTGTGTTTTTAATCGATGCTTGATTCATCTTTAGTTCTTCTAGGTCCTTGTTAACTGTTTCTTGCATTTTGTCTATTCTATTTCCAAGATTTTGGATCTTGGAAATAGAATCTTGGATCATCTGTACTATCATTATTCTGAATTCTTTTTCAGGTAGACTGCCTATTACCTCTTCATTTGTTAGGTCTGGTGGGTTTTTATCTTGCTCCTTCTCCTGCTGTGTGTTTTTCTGTCTTCTCATTTTGCTTATGTTACTGTGTTTGGGGTCTCCTTTTTGCAGGCTGCAGGTTCGTAGTTCCCGTTGTTTTTGGTGTCTGTCCCCAGTGGCTAAGGTTGGTTTAGTTGGTTGTGTAGGCTTCCTGGTGGAGGGGACTAGTGTCTGTGTTCTGGTGGATGAGGCTGGATCTTGTCTTTCTGGTGGGCAGGTCCACGTCTGGTGGTGTGTTTTGGGGTGTCTGCGGACTTTTTATGATTTTAGGCCACCTCTCTGCTAATGGGTGGCGTTGTGTTCCTGTCTTGCTAGTTGTTTGGCATAGGGTGTCCAGCACTGTAGCTTGCTGGTCGTTGAGTGAAGCTGGGTGCTGGTGTTGAGATGGAGATCTCTGCAAGATTTTCGCCAATTGATATTATGTGGAGCTGAGAGGTCTCTTGTGGACCAGTGTCCTGAAGTTGGCTCTCCCACCTCAGAGGCACAGCACTGACCCCTGGCTCCTCAATTTGGGATGATTTGTTTTCTATTCATGTATTCCACAGATGCAGGGTACATCAAGTTAATTGTGGAGCTTTAATCCGCTGCTTCTGAGGCTGCTGGGAGAGGTTTCCCTTTCTCTTCTTTGTTCTCACAGCTCCTGTGTCTCAGCTTTGGATTTGGCCCCGCCTCTGCGTGTAGGTCGCCGGAGGGCATCTGTTCTTCGCTCAGACAGGACAGGGTTAAAGGAGCAGCCTCTTTGGGGACTCTGGCTCACTCAGGCCAGGGGGGAGGGAGGGGCACGGAGTGTGGGGTGAGCCTGCAGTGGCAGAGGTCGGCGTGACGTTGCACCAGCCCGAGGCACGCCGTGCGTTCTCCCAGGGAAGCCGCCCCTGGATCCCGGGACCCCGGCAGTGGCGGGCTGCACAGGCTCCCGGAAGGGCAGTGTGGACAGTGACCTGCGCTCGCACACAGGCTTCTTGGCGGCGGCAGCAACCCCAGTGTCCCACGCCCGTCTCTGTGCTCCACACTTTCAGCCGAGACTCGCGCCCGTCTGTGGAGCCCCTTTAAGCAGCGCTCTTAATCCCCTCTCCTCGTGCACCAGGAAACCAAGAGGGAAGAAAAAGTCTCTTGCCTCTTCAGCAGCTCCAGAGTTTTCCCGGACTCCCTCCTGGCTAGCTGTGGCACCTTAGCCCCCTTCAGGCTGAGTTCTCGCCGCCAGCCCCAGTCCTCTCCCTGCGCTCTGACCGAAGCCCGAGCCTCAGCTTCCAGCTCCGCCCACCCCGGCGGGCGAGCAGACAAGCCTCTCAGCCTGGTGAGTGCCACTCGGCACCGATCCTCTGTGCGGCAATCTCTCCGCTTTGCCCTACCCAGGTATGTGGGGAGTTTCTTGCCCTTTGGGAGGTCTGGGGTCTTCTGCCAGCGTTCAGTAGGTGTTCTGTAGGAGTTGTTCCACGTGTAGCTGTATTTCTGGTGTATCCGTGGGGAGGAAGGTGATCTCTGCGTCTTACTCTTCCGCCATCTTACCCGGAAGTCTGTCTCTTCCTTTTATAATAAGGAAATGGAGAAAGAGAAAGGGAAAATATCTTGCTCCATGGTCATACTGCTAGTGATTATCAAAAAGAAGATGGTCCCTTTCCACTGAGGACTTCTCTACTGATCACACTGTGCTTGGGCTCTGAACTACGTTTTAGGTCACAATTAAGTAGACACATATATATGGACATAAGTAATTTCTGAAACAAACTTATTGTGCACTCTGATTTTTTTCTATTCTATTTGTAATCAAAAAGAGTATTTTGTGCTTCCCTGCTGGTCATGGCCTTTAAACTGATTGCACAATTCACTGACACCTCAGTGACAGCCTGCAGTGTGAAAGTCAGAGAGCTATAGATAACTTTGCTCGTTGGGTTCAGGTGTTTACTTGGTGTGATTCAACTTATAGGACAGAGCAGCCAGGAAAAGAAAAGCACCTTCTGCCCACACCCATACCCCCAGCAAGTGCTGCATGTGCGACTAAGTCCGAAGCAGACTGGTGTGAAGCACAACTTATTGAAGTTACAAATACTCAGCCCTACTCTGGACCTCTTGAATCAGTAACTATGGGGGTGGAGCTTCTGTCTTCACAGTCCTCCAAGTGGTTGCTTCTGTTGAAGGCTAAAGCTTGTCCTAAAGCTCTGCTGTGGTAACATGGTAGCTTGGCATGTTATCCTTTTCTTGGCCTCCAAAGCCCTAGATGATCTGGCTCTCATCTCCCACTCTTCCCACTTGTACTCTACAGGAACTCAGAGTATTTTTCCTGTGTTTTGCCTTTCTCCCACTTTCCTTTTGCAAGTTTATTCTTCTCAAGCTGTCTGTCATTGATACCCAATGGCCCTTCGAGGTCCCATTTAAACAGCATTGCTCTAGTAACATCTTCCCTGATCCAATTTGAAGTGTTTTTTCCCTCTTTTGTGCTCCAATACCAAGTTATAGCTCTCATTGCCCATATTCATTTCTTTCTTTAAATATAGCTATTTTTGCAACCCATTTCCTCTGAGCATAAACTCATTCAAAGTATGGACTAGATCCTGCTTATGTGCATCGTCTATCATGTTTAAAGCCAATGCGTGGACATAAAGCAAACTGAAATATTTATAAAATCAACAAATTGCTGGGGAGTGGATAGAAGGAGGAAATGACTGTTTTGAAAGAAATGTAGTTTTATTACTTCATGGTGCCTCCACAGCACTTTGTCATTTTAGTTTGAGCTTATTATATGTTTATTTTCCCTGTGAGATCATGAGTTGCTAAAAGGAATCCTGCCCTACCCATCTTCGTGTTTACAGCAGTAGGCATAGTGCTTATTAGTATATTCCTTTTTTGCTTTTTTATTGATTGGCATATTTTTTAAAGAATGAGAATACTTATGCTAACCTGAAATAAACAGGTTATAAAGTATTTCATAGTAGAAGTAATGAAGGGCCTGGTTCACTGATCAATTATCTTATTTGTTTTTCCCCAAAATGTGTTTGTAAGTTTTGGAGCCCAGATGGAAGAGAAGAGACTAACATAAAGATGACTACCCCTTAAGGCTTGGAAGGTTTGATAATTAAGAGAACTATTTTTAGGGTCATTTGAGGCTCTTTATACCCACTTCCCTTAAGCCTTTTATATTTGCAAGAAAATCTATTTGCTAAAGAGGATCATTAATAGGCTTAATAAGTATTAATGACATAAACAGCTTTGGATGCCATGTACAAAGGACAAAAACTGAGCTTTTATAGCAAAAAACACAGTTATCTCCTCATCCCTAAATAAAAAGAAATACTAAGCAAACATTTCCTCTTTGATATAGAAGCTGGAGAGGGAATTCTCTGGTGATCCGTGGTTAGGACTCGGCGCTTCTACTGCTGGGAACCTGGGTTCATTCCCTGGTCAGGGAACTAAGATCCTGCAAGTCGTGTGGCGTGACCCAAAAAACAACAACAAAAAAAGAAACAGAAAAAAAATAAACCTGGAGAGATTTTTGTTAAGGGCATTTCTGATATGCTTATTTAGTGTAAACATTTCTAAATATACCACTTAACCATTATCTTAAACATTCTTAATATCGGTATCACAATTCCTGCATTGAAATCCTTAACAACAGCTTGTTCTTTTGGTAACTTAATGTGTTCTTGACAATACCAATTTTTTAAAAGATTTTTTTGTTTGGTTGTTTACGTGGTCCATTTTTAAATTCTTTATTGAATTTGTTACAATATTGCTTCTTTTTTATGTTTTGGTTTTTTGGCCATGAGACATGTGGGATCTTAGCTCCCTGACCAGGGATCAAACCTGCACCCCCTGCATTGGAAGGCAAAGTCTTAACCAGCAGACCACCAAGGAAGTCCCTTGACAATACTGTTTACATAATTCATCTGCTTAAATATTTAACATTTAAATGTTAAATTAATTTAGATTAAATTATCAAAGTTAGGTGTTAATGGCATTCATATTAATATAAGTGTTCTATATTTTCTTGTCTTGTAGGTGACAATTTCAGGTTAAATTTAATTCCCCTCATTTCACTAAACCAACTTTTTCAAACCTTTTCTGTAAAGGCCAGATAAGCAAATATTTTAGGCTTTGCAGGCCACATACAGTCTCTGTCACATATATTTCTTCTTTTCTTTTTTTTTTCATTTACATCTCTTTAAAGATCACTTTTAACTTATGGGCTGTATAAAAACGGACTGTGGGCCAGATTTGATCCATAGGTCATAAACAAAATATAAATACAGATGTGGACTATATGAACACTTATATAACAAGGTTCATGTGGGAGTCTATAATTGCTCAGACTTCATTACCACTTTTCCTCTCCAACTAAAGTTTATTTTTCTATCTATATTTCTATCTATATTTTTCTATCTATATATTGTCTATATAGTTACAAAATTAAAAATGAATAGTAGATATTTAGTGCTAGTGATGGGCTGGGGCCCTACATAGACTTACAGAATTGTAGAACTTTATTGCCAGAAGAAATTGAAGAGATTATCTAACTTGAACCCCTTAATTACTTTATAGATAACCTACTTTATAGATAAGAACTCATAAATAAATATGATTAACTTACAAATATCGGATGGATAGCAAGCCTTCAAATGAGTCCTTATGTAATTCAGTCAAATAATTTTCACTGAGAATTCTGAAAAATGAAAAGGTTATTTCTGGGTCAAAGTGCAAAATAACTACAACTATATACTACATAGGACTAACTCCTATATGTGGAGGAAAGCTGGGTAATGGTGCCACCTAAACAACCTAATTCTTATTTAATTTAAGGATGGTGATTTCTGCTCTGTTTTCATTTAAACTTTCTTTTCACGTCCTTCTTTGTGTCCATCTCTCTCCATCACACATGTGCACACACGCACGCACACACACACACACACAACACCCCACCCGTGCTTCACACCAAATCATATAGTTAATATCTACTCTCTAGATCATGATGTCTCTGTCAGAACCCAGCTCTGGTGGCACCAACATTACAGAGCTGCCCTTCCCTCCTCTCTTTCCCCAAACCTTACTGGGAAGTCCCACACAGAATTATATCAGGGAAAATGAAGCCATCTGATTTTCCCCCATTAAATATTTTTTGAAAACTAAAATGGGCATACAATATGCATAACTGTTCAATAATTCAATCGAACTACTGTTCAACTGTTTAATAATTACAAAATAGATCCCCACATAACACCATTCATGTTAAGAAGGAATCCTGCCAGCATCCCAGAAGCCCACCCCATGTGCCCTTTTCTAATCACAACCCTCTCTCTGACTTCCTAGAGGGAACCACTATCCTGACTTTAAGAATAATTTCCTTGCTTTTTAAATGTAGTTTTGCCTTTTCTCTATCAGCCATAAGCGGCACAGTTTAGTCTTGCTTCTTCTTGAACTTTATATAAGTGGAATCATATTATATGTATTATTTTCCACATTGCTTCTTTCATTCAACATTATTTTGTAAAATTATTTTCTTTTTGCCTGTAGTATGTAGTGTTGCATATCCGACTACATGAGGCTTCTGAATATTTGAACGTGGCTAATGTGATTAAGGAGTTGAATTTTTAATTAAATTAATTTCAATTATTTTAAAATTAAAATTTTAAAAACTGATAATGTAATTATTGGAAAATGTTTATGTTAGCAATAACTTGCATATGTGATACTACTTTTTGGACTGTAAATTTTATGAAATCTAAATACCGATCAAGTATTTGTAATAAAATTTAGCAACCAAATTGTGATTTCAAACAGTTAGTATGGGGAAAAACTGTAGATTCTCTCATTAATTTTTATATTGATTACATGTAGATATGATAATACTTTGGATATTTTTAAATACTTACTATGAAAAATATGTATTATATCTTATTAATAATGTATGTAATGATTACATGTTAAAATGATAATATTTTGGATATAAGGGTTAAGTAAAACATATTAACATTTATTTCATTTGTTTCATTTTTCTTTTCTTTTTAAGTGGCTACCAGAAAACTTAAGATTATTTATGTGATCTGCATTATGTTTCTGATGAAGAGTGTGACTTCTAAGTATGATTATCCCACACATTGTTCATTCAACTCTTTGTATATGCTGAGATTTTTATAGTTTTTATTTATTAAAAACAATACTGCTTTGAACATTCTTGTATTTGTAACCTGATACATATTTGCCTGAGTTTGTCTAGGATGTAATAAGGATACAAAATTGTTTCCTAACAACTTGTACTATTTCAAGTTGGCAGATTGAAACATGTCAAGTTTTCACCCCTTCAACTTCCACCAAAATCCCTAAGAATGATAGAAAATATATAACTTAAAAATCACCACCTTAGCTCAATGTGTGGGAGCAGCTCGACAAACGCTCCCCTACCAGAAATGTCCCGGAGCTACCTACAGGGTGATCAGTTCGAATAATGTGGTAGGAGCAGCCTACAACACACATCAACTCCACATCTTCCCTCCTTGATCCAGGCAGCAAAAGGTGTCTTCCTCTAGGCAGGAGCAATTGGTGTTAGAAAGGGGGCAAGGTCCCAGAACCCTGGAAGAAAGGTATGCACTCCCTGACTAGCCACCAGAAGGCAGCTTCCACCTCTGCCTTAATCGCAGGGGAACCCATTGGGAGTAATAAGCCCCAACAGCTCATTTCACTTCTCCCATAAAGCTGGGAAACAAAGGCAGTAGAATCTCAACTACAAAGATGAATTACATTCAGGAATGACCAAACAATGTGAGAGAGACAACTCCATTAAGGACAGAAAACAAAAACAAACATAAGAGCTTATAGCCAATGAATCAGAGTTAACAAAGCACAAGAGGACCTTAGGATAGCACAATTATTACCCTCAGACAGATGTAAGCAGATAGTGCATGCATTAATCAACTCAAGAATATACGAATGAGGGGCTTCCCTGGTGGCGCAATGGTTGAGAGTCCACCTGCTGATGCAGGGGACACGGGTTCGGGCCCCGGTCCGGGAAGATCCCACATGCTGCAGAGTGGCTAGGCCCGTGAGCCATGGCCACTGAGCCTGTGCGTCTGGAGCCTGTGCTCCACAATGGGAGAGGCCACAACAGTGAGAGGCCCACATACTGCAAAAAAAAAAAAAGAATATACGAATGAAAAGTGTTAGCAATAATAAAACAACTCAGTATATGAGCAGCAGAAATGACAGTTAAAGAATAAATTAGGAAACTGAGAGATCCAGCCAATGACTTCTCCAGAATGCAGAATGAAGGGAGCAGGAAAGATTCACAATCAAGCCTGGTGCCTGGGTCTGCCCGAGGAATATTAAGCCCTTTTCTTCTGCTAGTCTCACAATAAAGACTAGGAACATGCTGTGGGGAGGAGGGTGGGTGTTTTGCACCAGTTTCTTACATCTGATAAGCAGGAAGGCACATAGCCAGTATCCCAAGAGTGGAGTGAGGGAGTGGTAGAGAGAGCCAGTACAGAAGAAACTCTATAAGATGTCAAAGGGAGGTTTCCTCTTGCCTGGAAGGATCCCCTTCCTTGCAGGTGGTATTAACAGTGGTACATCCTTCAGGAGCCTTAGGGATCTGAGCACAGGCTATGTTGCCTTGTGAAACTATTTCCACTGAGTTCTGCATTTGAAACCTTCTGCTTTTCACTCACAGTGTCTCTTTGTCACATATTTATATTAATTCCATCACATAGCTTAATTCCAGCTCATAAATTAATTATTTACTCATAGCTTATGACAATTAAAATATTACTACCTGGAAACTCTGCAACTCAGTTATTAAGGTGGTTCATATTGTACAGAATATTGTCACACACATTTTTAAAAGATCATTAACACAAAAACACAAAAGGCTTCAATTCCCTCAAAGAACTCTTGGACCCCTGAGCATGCTTCAAAGACTCTGACCTCAATTTGAAATTCACCATGTTAGAAGGAATTGCAGTGATTGTCAGAACACATGTTAGGGGGAATTGTCAACAGTTGGTGCTAAGATTGATTATTTTCTCACCTCTAAGAAGTGGTTTCATATTTCCATGGATATGATGCAAAAAGAAAAAAAACAAATCAATATGTCCAACGATATGTATGGTAACCGTTTTCATACCTTCAAAGGTAGGAATAAACTCTACCTCCCAATATCGTGTAACAAAACTGTATGTATATACCATAAATGATATACAAACGTCACAGGAAGTGATGGTATATGAAAAAAAACTACACAAAAGTGGAACTCATATATACTAATTATAACATTGAACGTTGACAAGGATTCAGGAAGTACAGCAAAGTGATGGGGCTGATCCTCAACTCTTCATGGCACTGTCTTCTCTGATTGGCTGATGCCCATATCAGACTTATTAGAGTTTGAATATCATAGTAGGACAGGGGGTAACAAAACAGTATGTATTTCAAAGTAATGGGGTTTCTTTCTGTGAAGTTGTTTGGATGACAGGACAGTAGAAAGTTAAAAAAATAACAACGGTAAATTCAGCCTAGAAGTAAAGTTTAGACTAAGAATGAGTCAGGCACCAAAAAATTACCCAAAAAGGAGCTTCAAGTAAGGAATAAGTGAATAACTGAAATAAAATACATTAATCTGTAGAACTCCAAACATTCATTTTGACTGAAGAAAAGATTTTAAAACTATGGGGAGTCAAGAGTTAAAGCCAGATCTAAAACTCCCTCACACCGTGAAAATATCAAAACCAGGCATGAAGTAACATTTAAGAAAGATCCATGTCTAACTTTTGACCAGGGTGCTGTTGTAAGGCAATCTTCTGAATTTCACATTCATTCTTGATTCTGTATTATTGACAATTATCCTTCTCTCCACCTCTGTAACTTCTAGGAAATTGAGAGGGCTCAGGGTTTGTTTGTTTGATTGATTTAACTATATACATAATGCAAAAAATAGGTCTTTCTGGAACTGATTTACTCTTCTTCCCTTGCTTTCTTTCTCTCCAAAGTACTTAGCAATGCTTGAAGTTATATCTATCTATTTATTATACTTATATACTTATATTTATATATTTGTAAACCCCCTGAGAACTGGGATACATGGGCTCTTTCATTCTTGGGCCTGTAACCCTAGCATGTTAAACAGTTCCTGGCATATAATAGATACTTGAAAAATATTTATTGAATTAATTCAGAAAGTGACAAGTTATCAACTATCAGATACTTTTATTTAAAACAAATTATCCATTTATCATCATTCATGAGGATAAGTACAGGAAAAGAAATATCTTTCTTCTCCCCTACATGTGTGAATCAATCTTTTGAGACAAGAATCCTTTGAGAATTTCATAAAAGCAATGGCTCTCTTTCCTAAAAAACTGCACTTTCTTGAACACACGCAAAAGTGTGCATGCAATTTCAACTTGTGGATCATCCTTTTAGGGCAGAGGTCTGTGAATAGAGAGGACGGAATCCAGAGTGCCAAACTTGGATGGGAAATAAAATTACATCTCAGTTTTCACAAATCTCTAACTAAAATCAGCACTTCCTTCCATTACGAATGTAGGCAACAAACCACAGTAGGTCAGCAGTATAGTTAAGTTGGTCCCCAATAGAAATCACAGGTCATTTCATATCACGTATGTGCTGCAGATACCTCGAAATATCATTTATTCTCATCACTACCCTGGAGTTTTAATATTTATTAGACCTACCACTATATCTTGCTATTTACTGTGTTAAGAGAAGCATACTTATTACTATTTCACTAATTTAAAAAATATTCTGGAAACTATTTCAATATAGTTGGTTTCCTTTGTTTTTCTATATAGTTTGACTTATTATATATTTTAAAACATTATCCCAAGAACATAATCTTCTGCAGCTTGACACAGAGGTATACACGGGGGAGCAGGAGGGAGGTTAAGAAATTCTGCTTTGGGGAACCACTGACCTCAAGTAAGGAACCTCTGCTTATAAGGTATAAACATCAAGCTGACTTAGAAATCTTCAAACCTTACCAGACTCATGTTATAGTGTATTGCCTCCCAAACACATGCTTTTTAAAAATTAATTTTTAAATTTCAATTTATTTTTTAAAAATATGTAATATATATTCACATCTCAAAATTCCAAAAATATGTAGCACACAATTCAAACTTTTTCTCTTACCTCTGTCCCTTAGTCTACCACCCCCTCCACTCCCAGAGGAAATTATCTATTTCTTGTGCCAAATGACTTTCATTTTTCTTACAAGTTTGGGAAATAAAATCTCCAAGTTAGATACTATCATGGGAAACATAAGCTACATATAGTATTCAGGAAATCTGTAAATTTAAAAAAAATTGTCTGGTTCTAGCATTTTTTCCCTTACCAGTAAGATATCAGACTAAGGGGGCATCTCTTTAAGGGTGGTCATAATACCTGTTTTAGATTGACTGTTATGTCTTTTATTATTAATTCAGAAGTCATTTATGACTTGTCTATTCAAGTTGAACTAAGGATATGACCACAGACTGTCATGAAAAATTACTTTGAATGTTTTTTGCCAAAACCACTTATGTATCTAAACTGACTTTTTCTACAAATCAATAAAATAAATAGTAACAGAAAAATGGGCAAAGGACAAATAATTCAGAGATAAAATACAAATGTTCAGTAAACATATAAAGATATTTAAGTCGACAAGTAATAAGAAAAATTCAAGTTCAGATGGGACCCCTTTTATTCACCCGTCAGATCAGCAAAAAAAAAAAAGGAGAATATCCAGTGGTGGAAGGGTGTGGGGAAATGAATGTCATCACAGCATGATGACTGGAGTATAAGCTGGCACAACTTTTTTTTTTAAGATTTTCAAAAGAACATTTATTTCTTAAAAGTTAACATGTGCATAATAGGAAACCAAAGAACACAAGGAGCAAAAAACAAAGTCATCCATCATCATAAGCAGTTTACCATTTGATTTGGCCTTCTAGGTCTCGTTTGTGTATTTAAATGCAACTAAGCATCCATTTTTATGTAATTAAGATCATACATTTATGTATCATGCTTTTTCACACATCATGAATATTTACCATTTCAAAGTCCCAAAGTTATGAGTATTCTGATAACCAAAAATACTCTGCACCAACTCAATCTGGAAGGAAAAAAATGTAATCCTTTCTTGGTGACAAAAACTTCAGAAAAGACAAAAATGGCAAGAGGCCTCTAGATAAAGATATTGGCAGAGTTATGATTTAAATACTACATTCCCTTAACGTTCAATTAAAAATGAGATATAAAGCAACACAGTACCCAAAGTAAAATGCTTTTAAGAGGATTCATTATCTGATCTATACTATTAAAGTATTAGTAAGGAGGTATGTTTCCACTGAATTACTTAACAATATATTCCTATAGTACAGCTAAGAGATGCACACACATCAATGGTTATCATCAAAATATAAAAAGGAACACATCCACATACTTCCCTCCCTTTTATACTTCCTTCTGCCCCACTGCTGCCAACCTAATGAACAAGTCCTGGTGTACATTTCTCAGATGGTTTAACAATTCCATGTCCAAGATGCTACTTTTTTATCAATTATAACAAAGATATTTACAAATTGGTTAATTCACTACCTCTACTTTTTATCATACATTATCACCTCAGGGCTCCTAAAAAGCCTAGATGTTGCAAAATAATGAATGAACCTTGTCCATAAAAAGCATTGGTATTTTACAAAAATGCACATTTTGACCTATGGTTATAACCTAAAACTGTCTTCTAGATATGGAGATATTAGCTAAGAGCCCTTCCCTTCACCGTTCCTCTTACCCCTCCTCCAGCATATCAGTGACTAAGTACAGGACTATATCTAGCTCCAAGAGGTGGATAAACATAGACGCTCCCAGAAGACACAGCCCTTCCTAAAAACCAACAAAAGAGCACTTATTAAGGGGTTATTTTACTACCTCTACTTTTAATACACTTTGGGCATTAGGACTTGCTTATTCTTTAATACACAGCAATATTAACTAAAACACACAAATAGAACAATGGTTAGACAATTTGAACTTGTCTAAAGACTCATGGGCACAGATCCCTTCTCTGTACTTCCTTCCCTGTCCGCTCCCCGCCTCCCCACCACCCAGTGAATAGCTTACTCTCCAAGACTCAAGTTTAACAATTTCCACTCCCCCAATACAAGCATTCCTATGAATTAACAGAAAAAAATACTTAAAATGTGTTACTTTTAACTCTCTACTTTCAACATATGTTGTGCACTTTTACACATCTAGAAAGATTAGATATTTCAAATACAGATTTAAGTTTGCCCACTATGTATACATGTAGTAGCACTGAAGAAACTGCACACAAAGGTTATAGTCACAAAGTGTCTCCTAAACAGGAACACTCTGGCCTAGAAGCTTCCCCTTCTCATCTCTATCAACCCAGTGGACAAGAATAATAGGCATCTGTAATGTTTAGAGGGGATTTTAACAATTTTACTTCCTCCAGTTGTTTTCAGAAGTCTTTCCTATGAATTTTAACACAAAGTGTACACAATGTAGTTATCGGCTATTTTTGTCACACACTGGCAACCGCTTTAACACCTGGGAAGACGAGATGTTGTAGATTCGGACCTCTGTCCTTTATGTACACAGCCAAGTAATACAAAATGCAGAGACGTAGCAGACAATGGTTAGTCTTGGTAAAAAGCCCTTTACACTTTCTTCTTTCTCCCTGAAAATAATGTGTACTGCTCAGAGAGGCGGTTTGAGCATTTTGATCACTCCATTTCTAAAAGACAGTATTTCATATGAATTTTAACAAAAGGATATATCTACAAAATATGTTACTTCACTACCTCTACTTTTAACATACTTTGTGCACTTCTACACATCTAGAAAGACTAGATGTTTCAAATAAGGACTTAAGTTTGTCCACTATATACACAGTACTGTTGAATAAACTACACACATGTAACAATGGTTAGATCTGAAAGTGTCTTCTACATAGGAACATTCTAATCTAGAACACTTCATTTCTCGCAGTACCTCCTTTCTGCCATCCATCCAACATTGGGCAAGTACAGGCACAGGTGTCACTTAGATGTGATTTACAATTTCACTCCAAAGGTCCTTTTCAGAAGACGGCCTTTCAGTGAATTTTAACACAAAGTGTACAAAATGTGTTAGTTTACTAACTCTACTTTTGTCATGCACTGGCAACCTCTTTAATATCTAGAGACTAGATATTATAAAATTGGGACCCATTGGTTCAGTATATACAAAATATATACAGTAAAGTTAAACAAAGTGCATGTAACATATAGAGCAATGGATAAGCTGAAATGTTCCAGTACCTGCTAGCAAAACATCTTTTGCAATCTTCCCTCCCACCTCCCTAAACCCAATGAACAAGCACAGAGTATACTGTTCAGAGAGGAGGTTTAACAATTCCATTTCCAAAGACTATTTCCCATCAATTTTTAAAAGCTATTTACAAGAATCATTATTCTACTAAAACTATTTTTAAACACATCAAGCACTTCTAAACATCTAGAAAGAATAGATATTTCATGTAAGAACTTACTTGTCCACTATGTACACAGCACTGTTAAACAAAATTACACACATGTAACAATGGTTATAATCTGAGGTATCTTCTAAATATAGCCATTTTGGCCTGAACCATTTTCCTCCCTCACTTCCTTCTCTCCACCGCCAATCCAGTGGACAAGTACATGCATGTGTAATGCCTAGAGGTGGTTGAACAAATTCATATCCAAAAGTCATTTACAGAAGACAAGCTTTCCTATGAATTTCAATAAAGTGTACAAAATGTGCTAATTCTACTACTTTGTCATACACTGGCAACCCCTTTAACATCTAGAGACTAGATGTTGCAAAACTAGGACTCAATTTGTCCATTATATACACTATATACACAGCAAAACAAAATGAACATACAAAAATGGTTTTGTCTGAAAATGTCCAGGTATGAAGACACTACCATATGACCTTTTGTAATTCTTTCCCTCCCTCCTCCAAACCACTGAACAAGTATAGACAATAGTATACTGCTCAGAGAGGTGGTTTAACATTTAACATTCCCAAAGACAGTATTTCCTATGAATTTTAGCAAAAAGATATTTACAAAGTGATATTTTACTACGTCTACATTTAACATATGTTGGGCACTTCTAAACATCTAGATGGACTAGATGTTTCAAATAAGGACTTAATTTGTCCACTATATACAGAGCAGTACTGAATGAACTGCACACATGTAACAGTTATAATCTGAAAGTGTCTTCAAAATTCTAGCCATTCTAAGACCAACTCCCTTCTCTCTCTCCCAGCTCCACCAACCCAGAGTGCTATAATGCTCAAATTTTCAGAAGACAATCTTTCCTAGAAATTTTAACACAAAATGTACAAAATGTATTATTTACTAACTCTATTTTTGTCATACACTGGCAACCTCTAACATCTGGAAAGGCTAGGTGTTGTAAATTAGGACTCATTTGTCCATTATATACACTATATACACAGCAAAGTGAAACAAAATGCAGGAACATAAAAAAGACAATGGTTAATGTTGCCTCACTATAAACACACTGGCACAGAGCTCTTTGCACTTCCTTCTCCTCCCCCCGACATTGAACCAGTGCACAAACAAACACAGTGCATACTGCGTACTGTTCAAAAAGGTGGTTTGGCCACCCCTCCCCCCCAAAACAACATTTCATACGAATTTTAACAAAAAGATATTTACAAAATGTCTTTTTACTACCTCTACTTTGAACATATATCAGGCACTTCAGAACTTCTAGAAAGACTAGACATTAGTCTTTCTAATAATATATCTAAGACTAGATATATCTTCTAACTCTGACCAGTCTGGCATAGAAGCTTCTTTTCTTCCTCCTCAGCGTCTTTCATTCCATGTCCTCTGATCCACTGAACAAACGTGGACTTCTGTGGCTCCTGATGTCGCCTCCAGAAGTGGTCAAACAATTGCAGTTCAAAAAGTCATTTCCAGAAGACATTTCTTTTCTACGGTGTTTTTAAAGAAACAAATGGGCATTTACAAGACATGTGACTTTAACTCTATCACACGTCAGCAACCTCTTCACATCTAGAAGGCCTATATGTAGCGAAAATTATCGAAAGGTTGGGGGGAAAGTTGAGAGAAGCTTTTTCATATTATATACACAGGCCTTCTATAAACAGCCAGTAAATCTTCCCAAAGGGTAGTGGGCACTTCCTATGGGCTGCATGTGGTACGTTATTCTACCATTTCTATCTTCCGACATCGAGGTCTTGGTAGAATGACGACCAACCTGATGACCCACTAACATTGCACCCGTCGTCGACCAGGGCTCCGCTCACCATCCGGACCCATTAAGGCCTTTGTCCGTCATTGTCCAGACGAGGTGAGGTCTCGTCCAACTGGGACAGAGAGGTCACCTCAGGTCCCGGATTGCGCGGGCTCCAAAGCCTAAGGGTGGCTGAGCTGGCATCCATGTAAACCCGCCTTCCCGGGCCCTCGAGGCTCTAACGGCTCTCCGCAGAGTTCCAGTGGCCGCCATTCTTCTCACCCTGCCACGCCCGACGCCCAAAGGCACCACGTCCTCAGTGGCCTGCCAGAGGCTTCACCCAACCCCTGCAGCGTGGGGTCAGGATACCCGGCGTTAGGTGGGATCTGGGCTCCAAGGGGCCACCGCCATTTGGTCACGGAGGTGGGGGTGGGGGAGCAGTTCGTTGCTGCTTCCAGGCTCGGGCCCTTCCAGTGGGCGGCTGCGGCGAGGGCTCTGGGGCTCGACAAGACACAGCCTGAGCCTGTCGCAGGGGCCCCCCAATTCACCTGCTGACTGGAGGCTGGAGGGCCTGGAGGGCCCCGGGCTAGAAGGCCACGATCCGCTTCTCTCCACGCTCTCTGCCAGAACTGTGGCACAACGTTTTTGAGGGTAATTAAAATTTTATATCTAAATAGTCTTCACCCCAAAAATCCCATTTCTAGATAACTATTCTATAGAAATAAATGACCAGGCTCACAAAAACGCATGTACAAGGATATTCATTGCAGCAATGCAAGTAACAAGAAAACTGGACATAATCTAAACATCCTTCAATAAGGACATTATTGAACTGTGATACATTCATACTATGGAATATTATGCAGGAGTTTAAATGAATGGGGTAACCCTCTATGTACTGGGAAGGAAAGAAATCTAAGACTTATCATGAAATGGAATCAAGTTGCAGGATGTTACTTATGTTAAAAAAGATAAGAAAATCACACAGATCTATTTGGATATCTGTAAATATGTATGTACTCAAACGTATGGAAAAGAGTCTGGAAGGATTAATACTAAACTCAAAGTAGTGGCTGGGGGATTAAGGCACAAGGAGGGTTTTCACTATACCTGTTATTTCATTGTTATATATTGAGAATATAATCGTGTATTACTTGTATAATGGAAAATAAGTTTACATTTTTTCTTACTGATTTTCAAGAGGTCCTGCCAAACTTAATTTTTAAAATAAACACAGAATTTCAATCATTAGGTTGCTTTGGGATATGGAAGGGGAAATACCTTTTCTCACAGGTATTGACCTCAAAATTCTGGACCAAGAAGGATCTTACAATGCAGTTAGCTTTATTTTTTTTTAACACCTTTATTGGAGTATAATTGCTTTACAATGGTGTGTTAGTTTCTGCTTTATAACAAAGTGAATCAGTTATACATATACATATGTTCCCATATCTCTTCCCCCTTGCATCTCCCTCCCTCCCACACTCCCTATCCCACCCCTCTAGGTGGTCACATACAACCGAGCTGATCTCCCTGTGCTATGCGGCTGCTTCCCACTAGCTATCTATTTTACGTTTGGTAGAGTATATGTGTCCATGCCACTCTCTCATCTTGTCACAGCTTACCCTTCCCCCTCCCCATATCCTCAAGTCCATGCTCTAGTAGGTCTGTGTCTTTATTCCCATCTTACCCTTAGGTTCTTCATGACCTTTTTTTTTCCCCCTTAGATTGCATATATATGTGTTAGCATACGGTATTTGTTTTTCTCTTTCTGACTTACTTCACTCTGTATGACAGACTCTAGGTCCATCCACCTCACTACAAATAACTCAATTTCCTTTCTTTTTATGGCTGAGTAATATTCCACTGTTTATATGGGCCACATCTTCCTTATCCATTCACCTTTCAGGGGACACTTAGGTTGATTCCATGTCCTGGCTATTGTAAATAGAGCTGCAATGAACATATTGGTACATGACTATTTTTGAATTATAGTTTGCTCAAGTTATATGCCTAGTAGTAGGATTGCTGGGTCATATGTTAGTTCTATTTGTAGTTTTTTAAGGAAGCTCCATACTGTTCTCCATAGTGGCTGTATCAATTTACATTCCCACCAACTATGCCAGAGTGTTCCCTTTTCTCCACACCCTCTCCGGCACTTACTGTTTCCAGATTTTTTGATGATGGCCATTCTGACTGGTGTGAGATGATATCTCATTGTAGTTTTGATTTGCATTTCTCTAATGATTAATGATGTTGAGCATTCTTTCGTTTGTTTGCTGGCAATCTGTATATCTTCTTTGGCGAAGTGTCTATTTAAGTCTTCTGCCCATTTTTGGATTGGGTTGTTTGTTTTTTGGCTATTGAGCTGCATGAGCTGTTTATAAATTTTGGAGATTAATCCTTTGTCAGTTGCTTCATTTGCAAACATTTTCTCCCATTCTGAGGGTTGTCTTTTGGTCTTGTTTATGGTTTCCTTTGCTGTGCAAAAGCTTTGAAGTTTCATTAGGTCCCATTTGTTTATCTTTGTTTTTATTTCCATATCTCTAGGAGGTGGGTCCAAAAGGATCTTGCTGTGATTTATGTCATAGAGTGTTCTGCCTATGTTTTCCTCTAAGACTTTGATAGTGTCTGGCCTTACATTTAGGTCTTTAATCCATTTTGAGCTTATTTTTGTGTATGGTGTTAGGGAATGATCTAATCTCATACTTTTACATGTCCCTGTCCAGTTTTCCCAGCACCACTTATTGAAGAGGCTGTCCTTTCTCCACTGTACATTCCTGCCTGCTTTATCAAAGATAAGTTGACCATATGTGCGTGGGATTATCTCTGGGCTTTCTATCCTGTTCCATTGATCTATCTTTCTGTTTTTCTGTCAGTACCACACTGTCTTGATTACTGTAGCTTTGTAGTATAGTCTGAAGTCAGGGAGCCTGATTCCTCCAACTCCGTTTTTTGTTCTCAAGATTGCTTTCGCTATTTGGCATCTTTTGTTTTTCCAAACAAATTTTGAAATTTTTTGTTCTAGTTCTGTGAAAAATGCAGGTGGTAGTTTAATAGGGATTACATTGAATCTGTAGATTGCTTTGGGTAGTAGAGTCATTTTCACAATATTGATTCTTCCAATCCAGGAACACAGTATATCTCTCCATCTATTTGTACCATCTTTAATTTCTTTCATCAGTATCTTATAATTTTCTGCATACAGGTGTTTTGTCTCCTTAGGTAGGTTTATTCCTAGATATTTTATTCTTTTTGTTGTGATGGTAAATGGGAGTGTTTTCTTGATTTCATTTTCAGATTCTTCATCATTAGTGTACAGGAATGCCAAAGATTTCTGTGCATTAATTTTGTATCCTGCTACTTTACCAAATTCATTGATTAGCTCTAGTAGTTTTCTGGTAGCATCTTTAGGATTCTCTATGTATAGTATCATGTCATCTGCAAACAGTGACAGCTTTACTTCTTCTTTTCCGATTTGGATTCCTTTTATTTCCTTTTCTTCTCTGATTGCTGTGGCTAAAACTTCCAAAACTATGTTGAATAAGAGTGGTGAGAGTGGGCAGCCTTGTCTTGTTCCTGATCTTAGTTAAAATGCTTTCAGGCTTTCACCATTGAGGACGATGTTGGCTGTGGGTTTGTCATATATGGCCTTTATTATGTTGAGGAAATTTCCCTCTATGCCTACTTTCTGCAGGGTTTTTATCATAAATGGGTGTTGAATTTTGTCGAAAGCTTTCTCTGCATCTATTGAGATGATCATATGGTTTTTCTCCTTCAACTTGTTAATATGGTGTATCACATTGATTGATTTGCGTATATTGAAGAATCCTTGCATTCCTGGAATAAACCCCACTTGATCATGGTATACGATCCTTTTAATGTGTTGTTGGATTCTGTTTGCTAGTATTTTGTTGAGGATTTTTGCATCTATGTTCATCAGTGATATTGGCCTGTAGTTTTCTTTCTTTGTGACATCCTTGCCTGCTATTTTTATCAAGGTGATAGAGGCCTCGTAGAATGAGTTTGGGAGTGTTCCTTCCTCTGCAGTTTTTTGGAAGAGTCTGAGAAGGATGGGTATTACCTCTTCTCTAAATGTTTGATAGAATTCGCCTATGAAGCCATCTGGTCCTGGGCTTTTGTTTGTTGGAAGATTGTTAATCACAGTTTCAATTTCAGTGCTTGTGATTGGCCTAGTCATATTTTCTATTTCTTTCTGATTCAGTCTTGGCAGGTTGTGCATTTCTAAGAATTTGTCCATTTCTTCCAGGTTGTCCATTTTATTGGCATAGAGTTGCTTATAGTAATCTCTCATGATCTTTTGTATTTCTGCAGTGTCAGTTGTTACTTCTCCTTTTTCATTTCTAATTCTATTGATTTGAGTCTTCTCCCTTTTTTTCTTGATGAGTCTGGCTAATGGTTTATCAATTTTGTTTATCTTCTCAAAGAACCAGCTTTTAGTTTTATTGATCTTTGCTATCGTTTCCTTCATTTCTTTTTCATTTATTTCTGATCTGATTTTTATGATTTC